>NC_060190.1:76589014-76619014 GCF_021184085.1 Oncorhynchus gorbuscha | reverse complement strand
GAAGTTATCTTTGTTATTTGTGGGAAGTTATCTTTGTTAGTTGTGGGAAGAAATCACCAATAAAAATGAACAGTAAACATTACACTCACAGAAGTTTCAAAAGAATAAAGACATTACAAATGTCATATTAAGTATATATACAGTGTTGTAACAATGTACAAATGGTTAAAGTACACAAGGGAAAATAAATAAACATAAATATAGGTTGTATTTACAATGGTGTTTGTTCTTCACTGGTTGCCCTTTTCTTGTGGCAACAGGTCACAAATATTGCTGCTGTGACGTCACACTGTGGTATTTCACCCAGTAGATATGGGAGTTTATCAAAATTGGATTTGTTTTCGAATTCTTTGTGGATCTGTGTAATCTGAGGGAAATGTGTCTCTAATATGGTCATACATTTGGCAGGAGGTTAGGAAGTGCAGCTCAGTTTCCACCTCATTTTGTGGGCAGTGAGCACATAGCCTGTATTCTCTTGAGAGCCATGTCTGTCTATGGCGGCCTTTCTCAATAGCAAGGCTATGCTCACTGAGTCTGTACATAGTCAAAGCTTTCCTTTAGTTTGGGTCAGTCACAGTGGTCAGGTATTCTGCCATTGTGTACTCTCTGTTTAGGGTCAGTCACAGTGGTCAGGTATTCTGCCATTGTGTACTCTCTGTTTAGGGCCAAATAACATTCTAGTTTGCTCAGTTGTTTTGTTAATTTTTTCCAATGTGTCAAGTAATTATCTTTTTGTTTTCTCATGATTTGCTTGGGTCTAATTGTGTTGCTGACCTGGGGCTCTGTGGGGTGTGTTTGTGTTTGTGAACAGAGCCCCAGGACCAGCTTGCTTAGGGGACTCTTCTTCTCCAGGTTAATCTCTCTGTAGGTGATGGCTTTGTTATGGAAGGTTTGGGAATCGCTTCCTTTTAGGTGGTTGTAGAATTTAACTGCTCTTTTCTGGATTTGGATAATTAGTGGGTATCGGCCTAATTCTGCTCTGCATGCATTATTTGGTGTTCTACGTTGTACACAAAGGATATTTTTGCAGAATCCTGAATGCCGAGTCTCACTTTAGTGTTTGTCCAATTTTGTGAAATCTTGGTTGGTGAGCTGACCCCAGACCTCACAACTATAAAGGGCAATGGGCTCTATGACTGATTCAAGTATTTTTTAGACAGATCCTAATTGGTATGTTGAATTTTATGTTCCTTTTGATGGCATAGAATGCCCTTCTTGCCTTGTCTCTCAGATTGTTCACAGCTTTGTGGAAGTTACCTGCGACACTGATGTTTAGGCCAAGGTATGTAGAATATAATATATTATTATTATTATTATTATATTATTATTATTATTATTATTATTTAATATCTAGGTGCTGCTGTAGGCCCTCCTTGGTTGGTGACAGAAGCACCAGATCATCAGTAGACATTTGAATTCAGATTCTAGTAGGGTAAGGCCGGGTGCTGCAGACTTTTCTAGTGGCAGAGCCAATATGTGAATATATATGTTGAAGAAGGTGGGGCTTAAGCTGCATCCCTGTCTCACCCCACGGCCCTGTGGGAAGAAATGTGTGTTTTTTGCCAATTTTAACCAAACACTTGTTGTTTGTGTACATGGATTTTGTCGTATGTTTTACCCCCAACAACACTATCCATCAATTTGTATAGCAGACCCTCATCACAAATTGAGTCAAAAGCTTTTTTGAAATCAACAAAGCATGAGAAGACTTTGCCTTTGTTTTGGTTTGTTTGGTTGTCAATTAGGGTGTGCAGGGTGAATACATGGTCTGTTGTATAGTAATTACATCATTCTCTCTCTATCTGTCTCTCTTTCTCTCTTTCTCTCTTTCTCTCTCTCTCTCTCTCTCTCTCCCTCTCTCTCTCTCTCTCTCTCTCTCTCTCTCTCTCTCTCTCCCTCTCCCTCTCTCTCTCTCTCTCTCTCCCTCTCCCTCTCTCTCTCCCTCTCCCTCTCCCTCTCTCTCCCTCTCCCTCTCCCTCTCCCTCTCCCTCTCCCTCTCCCTCTCCCTCTCTCTGTCTCCCTCTCTCTGTCTCCCTCTCTCTGTCTCCCTCTCTCTGTCTCCCTCTCTCTGTCTCCCTCTCTCTGTCTCCCTCTCTCTGTCTCCCTCTCTCTCACCATCACCTAACATCACTCACTATCTCTACCATCACCACCATCACTAGAATAATTTAATTTACCATCACACGACCATCACGACCATCATTCACCATCACTACCGTCACTCACCATCACTCACCATCACTCACCATAATTTACCATTGTCTGCTATCTCTAATCTATCTGATAGTTACATCAAGTCTTTAGGTATTCAGACCAGTGGTCTAAGAGTGGAATGGATTGGATGAAGAGGGGAGGAGAAGAAACAGAGAGAGGACAGAAGAAAAGATAAAGAGAGGATGAAGGGAGGGGAAGGAAAGGATTAGAAGAGGATAGAGGGGGAAGAGGGGAGGAAGAGGGGAGAGGGGAAGAGGAGAGAGGGAGGAAGAGGAGAGAGGGGGAAGGAAAGGATTAGAAGAGGATAGAGGGGGAAGAGGGGAGGAAGAGGGAGAGGGAGGAAGAGGAGAGAGGGGAAATAGTGGAGAGGAAGGAAGAGGATAGAGGGGAGGAGAGGAGAGAGGGGAAGATAGAGGAGGAAGAGGTGAGAGGGGGAGAGGGGAGGAATAGGGGAGACGAGAAGAGAGAGGAGGAAGAGGTGAGAGGGGGAAGAGAGAGGAGGAAGAGGTGAGAGGGGGAAGAGGCGACAGGGAGGAAGAGGAGAGAGGGGTCTCCCTCTCTCTCTGGAGAGAGGAGGAAGAAGGTCGAGGTCTGTTCAGATCTGTTTGAAAGCCACAGCTACATCCGTCCAAACAACTCCAAGACATCCACCTCTAATTTGTCTTGCATTCTTTTTCACCCCAACCCCCTGCTCTCCCCCCTCCGCATGCACACACACACACACACTCTCTCACTCCCACACTCTCTCCTCCACAAACACACATTCACACAAAATACACACACTCACTCACACAAACACAACACATCACAGTGGAATGAATGACATAATAATTCCATGACAGCCTTCACCCATCTGGTAGTACTCTCTGTTCTCTGACAGGTTCATTTGAGTGGCCGACCTACAGCTCAGCATTGCTCTCTGTGTCAACCCTCGCTCTTATCTGCCTCACCTCGTTACCGCGGTGACACAGAGGTCAGGGGTCAGGGGGCACTGACCGACACGGACACATACCACAAACCAAAGGCATCAAGTTTTCTTTTTCCTTCCCGGTGTAACGTTGTCAGTAATCTCTGGTGGACAGACTCACCATCACTGTTCATCACCCACCAGGAGATGACAAAAGCATTATCTTGAGTTTTTGCCCGGGGTTAACTACAATCACTCACCACCACTTACCATCACTCACCATCACTCACAATCACTCAGTTCCTGCTTGAGTTTTTCACCACCGGGTTACCTTGGACCACAAAGGTGTGAGCATCTTTTTGATATTTTTGGAAGGGGATGGAAACCATTTGGCTCCACAGACTTTCCCATAACATGGAGATGGTGGAACTGGTCTGGTTTCCGATCCTCAATTCTATCTCACTCACCATCGCAGAACATCACGGACTATCTGACCAGTTACCACCAGACTTTAGTTCTGGGTTAACCAGGATTACGTTTATCAGGCTCTGTCAGAGTCTCTGATAATTTACCATTGTCTGCTATCTTAATCTAACTGGGTTCATCAAGTTCATCAAACATACAGTGGTTTTAGTGGAAGTCCTTCCAGAAGAGGGGAGGAGAAGAAACAGAGATCTGACAGTGAAAAGATAAAGAGTTTCAGGATGACTGTGTGTGTACAGTGTGGGGGAGGGGAGGAAAGGATTAGCAAAGAGGTATGGGGGAAGAGGGGAGGAAGAGGGGAGAGGGAAGATAAAATATCATTATTACGACAGATGTTTTTAGTCTCTCTGAGGATGGGGAAGATTCCTCTGTTTTTTAAGTTAACCTCTGAAGGCCGAAATATGGACATTAAGGAAGAATTGTACAGCAACTTTTTTCAACTGAAATTCTCATTTTTTTGTGTTTTTGATGGGGAGGTTTGACTTAAATGTGGATTAGGACCAATGGAAAACAGGCCTGTGGAGGACAATGACCTCATGGTCTCCCTGTCTCTGACCAACAACACAGACCTCATGTCTAGGGTCTCTGACCAACAACACAGACCTCATGTCTCCCTGTCTCTGACCAAGCCACAGCTACATCCTGTCCAAACAACAAGACAGACCTCATTAGCAGCATTCTTCACCCCAACCCCTCTGTCTCTGACCAACAGACAGACTGTCTCTGACCATGTCTCTGACCATGCACAACACAGACCTCATGTCTCTGACCAACAACACAAACCTCATGTCTCTGACCAACAACACAGACCTCATGTCTCCCACTCTGACCAACAACACAGACCTCATGTCTCTGACCAACAACACAGACCTCATGTCTGCCTGTCTCTGACCAACTGACAGACCTCATGTCTCTGACCAACAACACAGACTCTCTGTGTCTGACCAACAACACAGACCTCATGTCTCTGACCAACAACACAGACCTCATGTCTCTGACCAACAAACACAGACCTCATGTCTCTGACCAACAACACAGACCTCATGTCTCTGACCAACAACACAGACCTACATGGACCAACCACAGATCTGGTCTCGGGACCAACAACACAGACATCATGTTCCTGACCAACAACACAGACCTCATGTCTCTGACCAACAAGGTGTGACCTCTTTCTGACCTCATGTTTGATATTTTTGGAAGGGGATGGAAACCATTTCTCCACAGACTTTCCCGTAACATGGAGATACAGACCTCATGTCTCCCTGTCTCTGACCAACAACACAGACCTCATGTCTCTGACCAACAACACAGACCTCATGTCTCCCTGTTCTGACCAACAACACAGACCTCTGTCTCCCTGTCTCTGACCAACAACACAGACCTCATGTGGGTTCTCTGACCAACAAACAGACCTCATTTCTCTGACCAACAACACAGACCTCATGTCTCCCTGTCTCTGTGAATGATACAGACCTGAATGTCTCCCTGTCTCTGACCAACAACACAGACCTCATGTCTCTGACCAACAACACAGACCTCATGTCTCTGACCAACAACACAGACCTCATGTATCTGACCAACAACAGATGTTTTTAGTCTCTCTGAGTGGGCTTCAATTCCTCTGTTTTTTTAAGTTAACCTCTGAAGGCCGACATATGGACCTGAATTGTACAGCAACTTTTTCAGACCTCATTTTTTTGTCTCTGACCAACAACACAGACCTAAATGTGGATCTGACCAATGTAAACAGGCCTGTGGACCAACAACAATGACCTCATGGTCTCCCTGTCTCTGACCAACAACACAGACCTCATGTCTCCCTGTCTCTGACCAACAACACAGACCTCATGTCTCTGACCAACAACACAGACCTCATGTCTCTGACCAACAACACAGACCTCATGTCTCTGACCAACAACACAGACCTCATGTCTCTGACCAACAACACAGACCTCATGTCTCCCTGTCTCTGACCAACAATACAGACCTCATGTCTCCCTGTCTCTGACCAACAACACAGACCTCATGTCTCTGACCAACAACACAGACCTCATGCCTCTGACCAACAACACAGACCTCATGTCTCTGACCAACAACACAGATCTCATGTCTCCCTGTCTCTGACCAACAATACAGACCTCATGTCTCTGACCAACAACACAGACCTCATGTCTCCCTGTCTCTGACCAACAACACAGACCTCATGTCTCTGACCAACAATACAGACCTCATGTCTCTGACCAACAACACAGACCTCATGTCTCCCTGTCTCTGACCAACAACACAGACCTCATGTCTCTGACCAACAACACAGACCTCATGTCTCCCTTTCTCTGACCAACAACACAGACCTCATGTCTCTGACCAACAACACAGACCTCATGTCTCTGACCAACAACACAGACCTCATGTCTCTGACCAACAACACAGACCTCATGTCTCTGACCAACAACACAGACCTCATGTCTCCCTGTCTCTGACCAACAATACAGACCTCATGTCTCCCTGTCTCTGACCAACAACACAGACCTCATGTCTCTGACCAACAACACAGACCTCATGTCTCTGACCAACAACACAGACCTCATGTCTCCCTGTCTCTGACCAACAACACAGACCTCATGTCTCTGACCAACAACACAGACCTCATGTCTCTGACCAACAACACAGACCTCATGCCTCTGACCAACAACACAGACCTCATGTCTCTGACCAACAACACAGATCTCATGTCTGACCAACAACACAGACCCTGTCTCTGACCAACAATACAGACCTCATGTCTCTGACCAACAACACAGACCTCATGTCTCCCTGTCTCTGACCAACAACACAGACCTCATGTCTCTGACCAACAATACAGACCTCATGTCTCTGACCAACAACACAGACCTCATGTCTCCCTGTCTCTGACCAACAACACAGACCTCATGTCTCTGACCAACAACACAGACCTCATGTCTCTGACCAACAACACAGACCTCATGTCTCCCTTTCTCTGACCAACAACATAGACCTAATGTCTCTGACCAACAACACAGACCTCATGTCTCTGACCAACAACACAGACCTCATGTCTCTTACCAACAACACAGACCTCATGTCTCCCTGTCTCTGACCAACAATACAGACCTCATGTCTCCCTGTCTCTGACCAACAACACAGACCTCATGTCTCTGACCAACAACACAGACCTCATGTCTCTGACCAACAACACAGACCTCATGTCTCCCTGTCTCTGACCAACAACACAGACCTCATGTCTCTGACCAACAACACAGACCTCATGTCTCTGACCAACAACACAGACCTCATGTCTCTGACCAACAACACAGACCTCATGTCTCTGACCAACAACACAGACCTCATGTCTCTGACCAACAATACAGACCTCATGTCTCCCTGTCTCTGACCAACAACACAGACCTCATGTCTCTGACCAACAACACAGACCTCATGTCTCTGACCAACAACACAGACCTCATGTCTCCCTTTCTCTGACCAACAACATAGACCTAATGTCTCTGACCAACAACACAGACCTCATGTCTCTGACCAACAACACAGACCTCATGTCTCTGACCAACAACACAGACCTCATGTCTCTGACCAACAACACAGACTGCTCTTAAATGTAAATGTAAATGTCTCCCTGTCTCTGACCAACAATACAGACCTCATGTCTCCCTGTCTCTGACCAACAACACAGACCTCATGTCTCTGACCAACAACACAGACCTCATGTCTCTGACCAACAACACAGACCTCATGTCTCCCTGTCTCTGACCAACAACACAGACCTCATGTCTCTGACCAACAACACAGACCTCATGTCTCTGACCAACAACACAGACCTCATGCCTCTGACCAACAACACAGACCTCATGTCTCTGACCAACAACACAGATCTCATGTCTCCCTGTCTCTGACCAACAATACAGACCTCATGTCTCTGACCAACAACACAGACCTCATGTCTCCCTGTCTCTGACCAACAACACAGACCTCATGTCTCTGACCAACAATACAGACCTCATGTCTCTGACCAACAACACAGACCTCATGTCTCCCTGTCTCTGACCAACAACACAGACCTCATGTCTCTGACCAACAACACAGACCTCATGTCTCTGACCAACAACACAGACCTCATGTCTCCCTTTCTCTGACCAACAACATAGACCTAATGTCTCTGACCAACAACACAGACCTCATGTCTCTGACCAACAACACAGACCTCATGTCTCTTACCAACAACACAGACCTCATGTCTCCCTGTCTCTGACCAACAATACAGACCTCATGTCTCCCTGTCTCTGACCAACAACACAGACCTCATGTCTCTGACCAACAACACAGACCTCATGTCTCTGACCAACAACACAGACCTCATGTCTCCCTGTCTCTGACCAACAACACAGACCTCATGTCTCTGACCAACAACACAGACCTCATGTCTCTGACCAACAACACAGACCTCATGTCTCTGACCAACAACACAGACCTCATGTCTCTGACCAACAACACAGACCTCATGTCTCCCTGTCTCTGACCAACAACACAAAGCTGATGAACTTCCTCCTATTATTTTGACAGCTGCACTTACGACAGCCTCTGCTCAAACACACACTACCTCATACACACACACACACACTACCTCACACACACACTACCTCACACACACACTACCTCACACACACTACCTCACACACACTACCTCACACACACTACCTCACACACACACTACCTCACACACACACTACCTCACACACACTACCTCACACACACTACCTCACACACACACACTACCTCACACACACACACTACCTCACACACACACACTACCTCACACACTACCTCACACACTACCTCACACACACACACTACCTCACACACACACACACTACCTCACACACACACACACTACCTCACACACACACACACTACCTCACACACACACACACTACCTCACACACACACACACTACCTCACACACACTACCTCACACACTACCTCACACACACACACTACCTCACACACACACACACTACCTCACACACACACACACTACCTCACACACACACACACTACCTCACACACACACACTACCTCACACACACACACACACTACCTCACACACACACACACTACCTCACACACACACACACTACCTCACACACACACACACTACCTCACACACACACACACTACCTCACACACACACACACTACCTCTCACACACACTACCTCACACACACACTACCTCACACACACACACACTACCTCACACACACACACACTACCTCACACACACACACACTACCTCACACACACACACACTACCTCACACACACACACACTACCTCACACACACACACTACCTCACACACACACTACCTCACACACACACTACCTCACACACACACTACCTCACACACACACACACTACCTCACACACACTACCTCACACACACTACCTCACACACACTACCTCACACACACTACCTCACACACACTACCTCACACACACACTACCTCACACACACACTACCTCACACACACACTACCTCACACACACACTACCTCACACACACACTACCTCACACACACACTACCTCACACACACACTACCTCACACACACACTACCTCACACACACACTACCTCACACACACTACCTCACACACACACACAACCTCACACACACTACCTCACACACACACACTACCTCACACACACACACACTACCTCACACACACACACACTACCTCACACACACACACACTACCTCACACACACACACTACCTCACACACACACACTACCTCACACACACACACTACCTCACACACACACACTACCTCACACACACACACTACCTCACACACACACTCTACCTCACACACACACACTACCTCACACACACACTACCTCACACACACACACTACCTCACACACACACTACCTCACACACACACACACCTCACACACACACTACCTCACACACACACACACTACCTCACACACACACACACTACCTCACACACACACTACCTCACACACACACTACCTCACACACACACACACTACCTCACACACACTACCTCACACACACTACCTCACACACACACTACCTCACACACACACTACCTCACACACACTACCTCACACACACACTACCTCACACACACACTACCTCACACACACACTACCTCACACACACTACCTCACACACACTACCTCACACACACTACCTCACACACACACACTACCTCACACACACACACTACCTCACACACACACTACCTCAAACACACACTACCTCACACACACACTACCTCACACACACTCTACCTCACACACACACACACTACCTCTCACAAACTCCCTCCCTCCCTCCCTCCCCCCTCCCTCCCTCCCTCCCTCCCTCCGTCCCTCCCTCCCTCCCTCCGACACACAGGGAGGAGCATCAATCCCCAGAGCCCTCTCTGTCTAACTATCTGGATGTCAGAGCTAACCCCGGAGAGTGACCTCAGGAACCCAGCCTAGACCACGCATCCTGAGGGAGGAGGGAGCTGACAGGCTGTTATCACACACACACACACACACACACACACACACACACACACACACACACACACACACACACACACACACACACACACACACACACACACAGGGTGTTATCCTCCAGCCCTCTGACCCTCCGACCGCTTTTCGCTATCTTCTTCTGACAGGAGGGCCAAACACACACACACACAGACATCCCATCATCCCTGGGGCTAAAATTATAGTTTGGTTTGTCAGAGATGCAGGCCTGTCAGACACACAGAGAGGCAGGCCTGTGAGACACACAGAGAGGCAGTCCTGTTAGACACACAGAGAGGCAGGCCTGTCAGACACACAGAGAGGCAGGCCTTTCAGACACACAGAGAGGCAGGCCTGTCAGACACACAGAGAGGCAGGCCTGTGAGACACACAGAGAGGCAGGCCTGTGAGACACACAGAGAGGCAGGCCTGTCAGACACACAGAGAGGCAGGCCTGTCAGACACACAGAGAGGCAGGCCTGTCAGACACACAGAGAAGCAGGCCTGTCAGACACACAGAGAGGCAGGCCTGTTAGACACACAGAGAGGCAGGCCTGTTAGACACACAGAGAGGCAGGCCTGTTAGACACACTGATGTTACTGATTAGAGATGGTGAGGAGAGAGGCAGGCCTGTTAGACACACAGAGAGGCAGGCCTGTTAGACACACAGAGAGGCAGGCCTGTTAGACACACAGAGAGGCAGGCCTGTTAGACACACAGAGAGGCAGGCCTTTCAGACACACAGATGTTACTGATTATAGATGGAGAGGAGAGAGGCAGGCCTGTCAGACACACAGAGAGGCAGGCATGTTAGACACACAGAGAGGCAGGCCTTTCAGACACACAGATGTTACTGATTAGAGATGGAGAGGAGAGAGGCAGGCCTGTTAGACACACAGAGAGGCAGGCCTGTTAGACACACAGAGAGGCAGGCCTTTCAGACACACAGATGTTACTGATTAGAGATGGAGAGGAGAAACTTGTTTTCCTAGCAGGTATCATACTAATGCCTTACTGTCCCAACAAGCAGACAACCCTCCAGGGGGAGATTATACCACACAGTTTGACAGATGAACATAAAACTGTGCAAGTAAAAGCACATGATGATTTATCTCTCTTAATGACTGTGTGACACGACCAGGAAAACTCAGGGTCATAGTTTAAGTCTCTACGTCCGTGGGATGTTTTTTTTTCTTCTTCTTGAGCACATGGTCAGGGGGCCGGAATATAAATACAAGTAATTAGTAGACTAGTGACCACTAGAAGCCCAACGGATACAGTATTAGACAATCATTTCAAACCTTGATTACACTTGGATCCGACAATGCTGTATGTTTATCGATTTACGCGTCGTAATACTTTGGGAACATATATCCCAAGTTAAAAATGACTTTGAGCTGATTGCCTAGAGATTTTACAGTGAAAAGAATGTTTTTGCTTTTTGAAAACTCGGGTGGGTCAAATAAAATCAATTGTTGGCCAAATTTGGTACACGGGGCCGCCAGTTAAAGAGCCCTGCTCTACGTAATAGATTGTGATTCATCTACACTGATTGAAGTGGATTTAACAAGTGACATCAATAAGGGATCATAGTTTTCACCTGGATTTACCTGATCAGTTTATGTCAAGAGAAGGAGTTTTGTGCACTCAGTGTATGTCGTTGTCCCACCTAGCTATCTTAAGATGAATACACTAACTGTAAGTCGCTCTGGATAAGAGCGTCTGCTAAATGACTAAAATGTAAATGTAAATGCATAGATATTAACATGAACGTGCCAATTTTTAAACACGCAAGCTACTAAATCTCCTGGCCCTTTACAGTACAAATCCTCTGTTGTGCCGAACAGACCATATCCCCTCTTTCCTTCCTCTACTACGACAATAAGTCAGTAGTTTCTCCCCTCATTCTGCTACTGTCTGACTGAGGATCTGGGCTATAAAACCTGGAGAGAACCTGGCTGTACAGCAAGACAACGACAACACCACTGTTTTTGTTTAAGATTTCAGGCCTTTATATTATCAATCATAGTATGTTGCTGGAAGGAAAAAAATGTCTGTGTTATGGCTTTACAAACCCCTGCTTGTCATACCCTGATCTGTTTCACCTGTCTTTGTGCTTGTCTCCACCCCCCCTCCAGGTGTCACCCATCTTCCCCATTATCCCCTGGGTATTTATACCTGTGTTCTCTGTTTGTATGTTGCCAGTTTGTTTTGTTCGTAGAACCTACCAGCGTTTGTTCCCCTGCTCCTGCCTGTTTCTTGCTCCTGTTTTCCAGTCCTTCCCGGTTTTGACCGTTCTACCTGCCCTGACCATGAGACTGCCCGCCATTTTGTACGTTACCCCACCGTTCTGGATTATTGACCCCTGACCCTGAGACTGCCCGCCGTTCTGGACCCTTTACTCCCGTTCTGGATTATTGACCCCTGACCCTGAGACTGCCCGCCATTCTGGACCCTTTACTCACGTTCTGGATTATTGACCCCTGACCCTAAGACTGCCCGCCATTCTGGACCCTTTACTCCCGTTCTGGATTATTGACCCCTGACCCTGAGACTGCCCGCCATTCTGGACCCTTTACTCCCGTTCTGGATTATTGACCCCTGACTGTCTTGACCTGTTCCCCTTCACTACCAGTCCCTATTTCCTAATTAGAAAGCCATATTGAAAACCAGCAGTGTTGCAGTGTCAAGGACCAGAGCTCCCCAGAACACCAAGGACCAGAGCTCCCCAGTACACCAAGGACCAGAGCTCCCCAGTACACCAAGGACCAGAGCTCCCCAGTACACCAAGGACCAGAGCTATCCAGTACACCAAGAACCAGAGCTCCCCAGTACACCAAGAACCAGAGCTCCCCAGTACACCAAGAACCAGAGCTCCCCAGTACACCAAGAACCAGAGCTCCCCAGTACACCAAGAACCAGAGCTCCCCAGTACACCAAGAACCAGAGCTCCCCAGTACACCAAGAACCAGAGCTCCCCAGTACACCAAGAACCAGAGCTCCCCAGTACACCAAGAACCAGAGCTCCCCAGTACACCAAGAACCAGAGCTCCCCAGTACACCAAGGACCAGAGCTCCCCAGTACACCAAGGACCAGAGCTCCTCAGAGTAGAAAAGGGGGCGGATATGAGATACCTGTGTATGAGAGCTGCAGGCGGGGTCCACTCTGACTCCAGGTTGAGGTGTCTGGTAGCAACAGCAGCAGTTGGAGGGACACACCCAGCAGAACACAGAACCTCTCTGGCCCCAGGATCCTCATCTTTATCGTTATTAGTGAGAACAGGTGGTCGTCGCTGTCACATCACCCTGTGGATCTGTCTGTGGATCGTCTCAGCAGTTTCTAACGTTGGCAAGCTGTCATGGGAAAAAAACACACACTTTCAAACAAGTCAAAGTAAGGCTTTTTCCTGAAAATGAAGACCTAAGCAGGAACTTTACTTGTTAATTTAATTTATTTTTATTTAACTAGGCAAGTCAGTTAATAACAAATCCTTATTTTCAATAACGGCCTAGGAGCAGTGGGTTTAACAGGGAGCAGAACGACAGATTTTTACCTTGTCAGCTCAGGGGGAAACAATCATGCAACTTTTCGGTTACAAGTCCAACGCTCTAACCACTAGGCTACCTGTCTCTAACCACTAGGCTACCTGCCTCTAACCACTAGGCTACCTGTCTCTAACCACTAGGCTACCTGCCTCTAACCACTAGGCCACCTGCCTCTAACCACTAGGCCACCTGCCTCTAACCACTAGGCCACCTGCCTCTAACCACTAGGCCACCTGCCTCTAACCACTAGGCCACCTGCCTCTAACCACTAGGCTACCTGCCTCTAACCACTAGGCTACCTGCCTCTAACCACTAGACTACCTGCCCCTCTAACCACTAGACTACCTGCCTCTAACCACTAGACTACCTGCCTCTAACCACTAGACTACCTGCCTCTAACCACTAAGCTACCTGTCTCTAACCACTAGGCCACCTGCCTCTAACCACTAGACTACCTGCCTCTAACCACTAGACTACCTGCCTCTAACCACTAGACTACCTGCCTCTAACCACTAGGCTACCTGCCTCTAACCACTAGACTACCTGCCTCTAACCACTAGGCCACCTGCCTCTAACCACTAGGCTACCTGCCTCTAACCACTAGGCTACCTGCCTCTAACCACTAGGCTACCTGCCTCAAACCACTAGGCTACCTGCCTCTAACCACTAGACTACCTGCCCCTCTAACCACTAGACTACCTGCCTCTAACCACTAGGCTACCTGCCCCTAACCACTAGGCTACCTGCCTCTAACCACTAGGCTACCTGCCTCTAACCACTAGGCTACCTGCCTCTAACCACTAGGCTACCTGCCTCTAACCACTAGACTACCTGCCTCTAACCACTAGGCTACCTGCCTCTAACCACTAGACTACCTGCCTCTAACCACTAAGCTACCTGTCTCTAACCACTAGGCTACCTGGCTCAAACCACTAGACTACCTGCCTCAAACCACTAGACTACCTGCCTCTAACCACTAGGCCACCTGCCTCTAACCACTAGACTACCTGCCTCTAACCACTAGACTACCTGCCTCAAACCACTAGGCTACCTGCCTCTAACCACTAGGCTACCTGCCTCTAACCACTAGGCTACCTGCCTCTAACCACTAGGCTACCTGCCTCTAACCACTAGACTACCTGCCTCTAACCACTAGGCCACCTGCCTCTAACCACTAGGCTACCTGCCTCTAACCACTAGGCTACCTGCCTCTAACCACTAGGCTACCTGCCTCTAACCACTAGGCTACCTGTCTCAAACCACTAGGCTTTTTGGGAATGTTATACGTTTCTAATTTTGTTTAAAAAAAAGTTGTTTTCTTTGCAAGTTTAAAGCATACTGTTCGCTAGCTAGCGAATGTTAGCTTTCTGGCTCACTGGCTAATGCTGTGTGTATAATCTGTGTAGTACGTTGCTAGTTATAGCCTAATGATAGCTAGCTAGCTAACATTGAACCTAGTTGGTTAGCTTTAGCTACTGTACCTGCAGATTCATACTACAGCATTTGATTAATTGTGGCTAGCTATGAGAATCCAATAGATGCTGTCCTCTCACATTAGGAACTGTCCTCTCACAGTAGGAACTGTCCTCACACATCATGAACTGTCCTCTCACAGTAGGAACTGTCCTCTCACAGTAGGAACTGTCCTCTCACAGTAGGAACTGTCCTCTCACATCATGAACTGTCCTCTCACAGTAGGAACTGTCCTCTCACAGTAGGAACTGTCCTCTCACAGTAGGAACTGTCCTCTCACAGTAGGAACTGTCCTCTCACAGTAGGAACTGTCCTCTCACAGTAGGAACTGTCCTCACACATTAGGAACTGTCCTCTCACAGTAGGAACTGTCTTCTCACAGTAGGAACTGTCCTCTCACAGTAGGAACTGTCCTCTCACAGTAGGAACTGTCCTCTCACAGTAGGAACTGTCCTCTCACAGTAGGAACTGTCCCCTCACAGTAGGAACTGTCCTCTCACAGTAGGAACTGTCCTCTCACAGTAGGAACTGTCCTCTCACAGTAGGAACTGTCCTCTCACAGTAGGAACTGTCCTCTCACAGTAGGAACCGTCCTCTCACAGTAGGAACTGTCCTCTCACAGTAGGAACTGTCCTCTCACAGTAGGAACCGTCCTCTCACAGTAGGAACTGTCCTCTCACAGTAGGAACTGTCCTCTCACAGTAGGAACCGTCCTCTCACAGTAGGAACTGTCCTCTACTCAGTACTGAACAGCTAGTAACAAACAGGGACTTCAGAGTAGGCTAGCTTACTACTGTGTTACAGCACAGAATCCATATTATAGGCAGACTATCGCCTGCTGTGGGTAGGTCCACTAGGACCCAGAACTCATCGAGAGCACTACTGTCATTCTACTGTGCTAACAGCCCAGGATCTGTTCTGTAGTATAGCCAGACCAGGACCGGCTGTGGGTAGGTCCACAAGGACCCAGAACTCATATAGAGTGCAGCCAGAAGCCTCCTTAAGAGTCCTTAATGATGATTGAAACCATGTCTCCGTTATTCCCTATGAATCAAGGTTGCAGAAAGAAGGGGAACAACTGTTTTTAATGTTTTTAGTATGTAATTCAAATCTCCGGTATCCCCCCCCTCTCCTGGTTGAGGTATCTACTGACACGAAAGCACGAAAGCACGCGAGCGGCCAAAGTCTGAAAGCACTTAGAAAACAATTCCAACAGGTCATTCTTTAATATTATTATTATTATTATTAGGATTGTTTCTAAGCTTTACTCTCACGTGTTAAATAAGCAGACAAGAAGAATGTTATTTTGTTTCCTTCTCAGAAGAGATTCATTTCTAAGCACACACACACTGGGTCATTGGGATTCGTAACATTTTTTATTTATTTAAAAATAAAAAAAATGAGCTGATTATGCAGTGGTGACCGAGTGATGCTGGGCTTTTTTTTTTACCTTTATTTAACCAGGCAAGTCAGTTAAAAACAAATTCTTATTTTCAATGACGGCCTAGGAACAGTGGGTTAACTGCCTGTTCAGGGGTAGAACGACAGATTTGTACCTTGCCAGCTCGGGGGTTTGAACTCGCAACCTTCCGGTTACTAGTCACACACTCTAACCACTAGGCTACCCTGCCGCCGAATCCTATGACATATCATAGGATTCGTCCATAGATGTAGTACTGTGTCAGCACCAGCCATACAAACTAACCATGGGAACTCAGTAAGCAAGGAAATACAGCACAAAGCCTTTTCGATGAGAGAGAACCTATTTTGGGAGCTGTTAGTTAGACACACAGACAGAAACAATGAGGAGCAGGATCACACATTTACACCCTGCCACGCCCCCAGTTTCCACACATTCACACTCTGCAACGCCCCCAGTTTCCACACATTTACACTCTGCAACGCCCCCAGTTTCCACACATTTACACTCTGCAACGCCCCCAGTTTCCACACAATTACACTCTGCAACACCCCCAGTTTCCACACATTTACACTCTGCAACGCCCCCAGTTTCCACACATTTACACCCTGCAACGCCCCCAGTTTCCACACATTTACACTCTGCAACGCCCCCAGTTTCCACACATTTACACTCTGCAACGCCCCCAGTTTCCACACATTTACACTCTGCAACGCCCCCAGTTTCCACACAATTACACTCTGCAACGCCCCCAGTTTCCACACATTTACACTCTGCAACGCCCCCATTTTCCACACATGTATTAATGGTATCACTTTATCAGGGATGACAGGGATGATCAGGGATGACATCGCCCCACTAGGCTACTATATATATATATATATATATATATATATATATATATATATATATATATATATATATATATATATATATATATATATATATATATTTATTTTCAATCTTAAGAGTTTACAGAGAGAAGTGTGTAAAATGTTACAATGTTGGATTTCTTCCTGTTTGCCCCCGGGTTGGTATTAAAGAACATAAAGATGGCTGATTAGTCCTGGGAACCTTCCTGTTAACAATACGTTATCAACCTCCCTGAGTCTCTCCCAGGGTCCACACCTTGAATTAGTCTAGCAGAGAGTTCACGCTATCCTGGCACACACACACACACACACACACACACACACACACACACACACACACACACACACACACACACACACACACACACACACACACACACACACACACACACACACACACACACACACACACACACACACACACACACACACACACACACAGGTTTGGGATCAATTCCATAAAAATTCCATAAAAATGAAAGTCAACTTCCACACACTCCTGACACCCAACCCTGAGGTTTTTTAAAGCTTGAAGAATAAACTAATACTGACCTCATACTAACCTCATACTAACCTCATACTGACCTCACACTGACCTCATACTGACCTCACACTGACCTCATACTGACCTCACACTGACCTCATACTGACCTCATACTGACCTCATACTGACCTAATATTGACCTGTCCTAATACTGACCTCATACTGACCTAATACTGACCTAATACTGACCTCATACTGTCCTCATACTGACCTCATGCTGACCTCATGCTGACTTCATACTAACCTCATACTAACCTCATACTGACCTCACACTGACCTCACACTGACCTCACACTGACCTCACACTGACCTCATACTGACCTCATACTGACCTCATACTGACCTCATAATGACCTCAGACTTACCTGTCCTAATACTGACCTAATACTGACCTCATATTGACCTGTCCTAATACTGACCTAATACTGACCTAATACTGACCTCATACTGACCTCATATTGACCTGACCTAATACTGACCTAATACTGACCTAATACTGACCTAATACTGACCTAATACTGACCTCATACTGACCTCATACTGACCAAATACTGACCTCATATTGACCTCATACTGACCTCATACTGACCTCATACTGACCCCATACTGACCTCATACTGACCTCACACTGACCTCATACTGACCTCACACTGACCTCACACTGTCCTCATACTGACCTCACACTGACCTCATACTGACCTCACACTGACCTCATACTGACCTCATACTGACCTCATACTGACCTCATACTGACCTAATACTGTCTTCATACTGACCTCATACTAACCTCATACTGACCTAATACTGACCTCATACTGACCTGTCCTAATACTGACCTAATACTGACCTCATATTGACCTGTCCTAATACTGACCTAATACTGACCTAATACTGACCTCATACTGACCTCATACTGACCTAATACTGTCCTCATACTGACCTCACACTGACCTCACACTGACCTCATACTGACCTAATATTGTCCTAATACTGACCTCATACTGTCTTAATACTGACCACTGATCGGGTAAGACTAGTTGCATCAGTCCATCTCAGTATTGGCCCAGAGAGACGGCAGAGAGACCAGCCAGACATCACCCTGCTAGCTTGACTGAAGAGAATGGACCTGATTGAGAGTCGCAAGGGAGTCGCAGGGGAGACATTCCACTTCTGTCTTTACTGTCTTTTCCTTCTGTGAGGAATTCAGTAAGGAGACGGAAGCCATTGTTAAAAAGAATGAGAAGTAGAATTACATACCATGGTAACGATACGGGCCGACTGATTTATATGCGTGCGTGCGTGCGTGCGTGCGTGCGTGCGTGCGTGTGTGTGTGTGTGTCTTCTTGTCCATCTCATGGGTCTGGTGAGAGAGAGAAGAGAGCAACAGGAAACCAAGACTAGTGATGCTTCTCACCTTTTAGTAACACAGAGAATTTTGCAAATAGGAAATGCAAACTTGTAGTTATATCAAGCTTTTAAAAAGGCTTCTAAAGTTAGCGATTTCCACTTAAAAATGTCAGACTTGATTTGCCATAACAAAATATTTATCAACCCCTACAAAACATGTCCACTAACTACTGTATAATCCACACAATCATTTAGATTTCCTGACGCTGCAGAATTATTTTCCTGCTGTAGCAAACTGGCTCAAATTAAGATCCTTCATCTGTATAGAGATAATAGCCTTATTGTGAGCTTACTAGAGCACAGTTAAAAACAGAATGGACTTAGTATACAGAGCACTGGTATGTTTTTGCCTACTTTTCATTCAAATTTTCAAGAACAAGTATGGTTAAGTGCCTTTCTTAAGGACACATTTTTCACCTAGTCTGTCCTGGGATTCAAACTAGAAACCTTCGTGTTACTGGACCAACAGTCTTAACCACTAGTCTACCCTAGGTTCGCCCCATCTAGGCTTTTACCTGCGTAACGTAAACCCCACTAGGCTAGCCCCGAATAGCCCCAGAAACTAGGCTACCTGTCCACCCCACTGCCAGGCTACTTCCTCATCATTTTAATATTTTGTCAATAAGATTCCTGCTACGTAGCTTAACTTTCTGAAAGAAGATACTTGTCATTGTTATGCTTAGTAACCCTCAGCCTTGTGTTGTTTTGTTGAGAAGATACATGTTATGCTTTGAGAAGATATATGTTATGCTCTGTAACCCTCAGCCTTGTGGTTGTTGTTGAGAAGATACATGTTATGCTTTGTAACCCTCAGCCTTGTTGTTGTTGTTGAGAAGATATATGTTATGCTCTTTAATCAGCCTTGTCCATGCTGTCACAGTTACTAGCCCTTTGTAACATGTTGTTTTTGAGAAGATATATGTTATGCTTTGTAACCCTCAGCCTTGTTGTTGTTGTTGACCTTTGAAGATATCTGCCTCCTTCTTTATGCTTTGTAACCCTCAGCCTTGTTGTTCTTTTGAGAAGATATATCCAAGTTATGCTCTGTAACCCTCTGTAACCCTCAGCCTTGTTGTTGTTCTTGAGAAGCTCAAACCTTCTCCCACCTATCTCCTGATTCTGCCTGTAACCCTCTGCATCCCTTGAACCCTCAGCCTTGTTGTTGTTGTTGAGAAGATATATGTTGCAGATGCTCTGTAACCCTCAGCCTTGTCTGTTGAGAATATATATATTATGCTCTGTAACCCTTTGCCAGCCTTGTTGTTGAGATGATATTTTATATTATGCTCTGTAACCCTGGTTCTGTAACCCTCAGCCTTGTTGTTGTCTCCAGATGAAATCTCGCGTCTGAGAAGATATATGTTGATGCTTCTGTAACCTTCTCCCCCTCAGCCTTGTTGTTGTTGTTGAGAAGATATATGTTATGCTCCTGTAACCCTCCAAAACTGTAACCCTCCTTGGCCAGCTCTCCCCTTCTTGTTGTTGATTGAGAAGAGTCATTCAACTGAGATGCTCTCCTCTGTATAACCCTCTGTAACCCTCATCCTTGTTGTTGTTGATTGAGAAGATATATGTTATGCGCGGCCCATGCTTGGATTGTAACCTCAGCCTTGTTGTTGAGAAGATATATGTTAGTCACTTGGCTCTGTAACCCTCTGTAACCCTCAGCCTTGTTGTTGAGAAGATATATGTTATGCTTTGTAAGCTGCTCTTCCTCCCAGCCTTGTTGTTGAGAAGATCCATTGTGTTATGCGTGATCCTGACAAACCCTCTGTAACCATCAGCCTTGTTGTTGAGAAGATATATGGTTCATGCTCTACAACATCCGCAGCCTTGTTGTTGAGAAGATATACTGTTATGCTCTGTAACCCTCTGTAACCCTCAGCCTTGTTGTTGAGAAGATATATGTTCCACTGGCTTTGTAACCCTCAGACCTTGTTGTTGAGAAGATATATATTATGCTCTGTAACCCAAACAAGGGCTCTGTATCCCTCTGGCCTTGTTGTTGAGAATCAGCCCATAAATATTATGCTCAATCACCACCTTCCGGAGACACCTGAAACCCTCTTTAAGGAATACCTAGGATGTTGTAATCCCTCTCACCCCACCCCCTAAGTTTTAGATGCACTATTGTTAAGTGACTGTCCCACTGGATGTTAGGTGAAATTTGTAAGTTCTGGATAAGAGCGTTTAAATCTTAAATTAAATGATTTTAAGGACACATTTTTCACCTAGTCTGTCCTGGGATTCAAACTAGAAACCTTCGTGTTACTGGACCAACAGTCTTAAAAATGTGGAATAGGCTAGCCCCAAGGAACCCCCCATTTTACAGCAGGCTACCTGCCGCCCCACAGAGGCCTGACACCAAGGAATCCCCTAGAAGAACTCCCATTTTACAGCTAGGCTACCTGCCGTCCCAGAGGCTACCTGCCACCAAGGAATTCTCAATTTTAGAAAGAACTCCCAAAGATTTTTACAGCATTTGTAACCCTCAGCCGGGGAAGATATAGGCTTAGTAACCCTCAGCCTTGTGGTTGTTGTTGAGAAGATACATGTTATGCTTTGAGAAGATATATGAATCTTTGAGAAGAATGCTCTGTAACTCTCAGCCTTGTGGTTGTTTTTACATGCTCTGTAACCCTCAGCCTTGTGGCAGTTGGCCTGAGAAGATACATGAATCCTTTGAGAAGATATATGATGCTCTGTAACTCCCTTGTGGTTGTTGTTGAGAAGATATTTTATGCTCTGTAACCCTCAGATTGTTGTTGTTGTTGAGAAGATATAGTTATGCTAGTAACCCTCAGCCTTGTTGTTGAGAAGATATATGTTATGCTCTGTAACCCTCAGCCTTGTTGTTGTTGTTAGAAGAATGTTATGAAACTTTATTTATTACAATAGCAATTATGATTTTGCGGGGCAGAGGCCTAAACACCAAGGAATCCTAGAAGAACTCCCATTTTACAGCAGACGGGGCAGAGGCCTGACACCAAGGAATCCTAGAAGAACTCCCATTTTACAGCAGACGGGGCAGAGGCCTGACACCAAGGAATCCTAGAAGAACTCCCATTTTACAGCAGACGGGGCAGAGGCCTGACACCAAGGAATCCTAGAAGAACTCCCATTTTACAGCAGACGGGGCAGAGGCCTGACACCAAGGAATCCTAGAAGAACTCCCATTTTACAGCAGACGGGGCAGAGGCCTGACACCAAGGAATCCTAGAAGAACTCCCATTTTACAGCAGACGGGGCAGAGGCCTGACACCAAGGAATCCTAGAAGAACTCCCATTTTACAGCAGACGGGGCAGAGGCCTGACACCAAGGAATCCTAGAAGAACTCCCATTTTACAGCAGACGGGGCAGAGGCCTGACACCAAGGAATCCTAGAAGAACTCCCATTTTACAGCAGACGGGGCAGAGGCCTGACACCAAGGAATCCTAGAAGAACTCCCATTTTACAGCAGACGGGGCAGAGGCCTGACACCAAGTGAAAGAAAAGCAGGGCCTCTCATTAGACGCCTTAGTGAGTCATGAAAAGACCCAGCAACATAGGCTTGTGTCCCAAAAGGCAACTCGTTCCCTACATAGGCCCTGGTCAGTAGTGAATAGGGTACAAAGGAATAGGGTACAATTTGGGACGGGCCCCCTGAAGAGAGAGAGAGAGAGAGAGAGAGAGAGAGAGAGAGAGAGAGAGAGAGAGAGAGAGAGAGAGAGAGAGAGAGAGAGAGAGAGAGAGAGAGAGAGAGAGAGAGAGAGAGAGAGAGAGAGAGAGAGAGAGAGAGAGAGAGAGAGAGAGAGAAAGACTGTCTCTAACCAGCCAAGAAACAAGCCCCTCTGCCCTTTCAGACCTGCCAGTCAGCCCAGACAAAGAGCTCAGGGACTGGGTGTAAGGCATGCATCTCTAATGGAAAACTCTGTTCTGGAACTTTCTCTCTCTCTCAATGTGCAGTGTCCCCCACCCATCCACATTCCCAATCCACTGACACAATGACAGGCATTAGAACAGAGCCTTGCCTATACTGTGCAGACCAACCTGGGGTTCAAATACTATTTGTTTTTGCCTCAAACACGTCATTAGCTCCGCTTGATTGAGTTTTCCTGCCTGGGGGATTGGAACCAATGGAATGGAATAGAACCGATGGAATGGAACCAGTGAAATGGAACCAATGGAATAGAACCAATGGAATGAAACCATTGGAATGGAACCAATGGAATGAAACCATTGGAATGGAACCAATGGAATGGAACCAATGGAATGAAACCATTGGAATGGAACCAATGGAATGGAACCAATGGAATGAAACCATTGGAATGGAACCAATGGAATGGAACCAATGGAATGAAACCATTGGAATGGAACCAATGGAATGAAACCATTGGAATGGAACCAATGGAATGAAACCATTGGAATGGAACCAATGGAATGGAACCAATGGAATGGAACCAATGGAATGAAACCATTGGAATGGAACCAATGGAATGGAACCAATGGAATGAAACCATTGGAATGGAACCAATGGAATGGAACCAATGGAATGAAACCAATGGAATGAAACCAATGGAATGAAACCATTGGAATGGAACCAATGGAAAAGAGATAGTTCCAAAAGAACAAGCCCCACCCATACTGGCATTCCAGACAGACTCTCAGTGGGTTTGAAATAAAACAGATACTATTTGAACCCAGCAGGGAGGTGACAGCGGCAGCCAAGAGTGACATGCTTTTGAACAGAGTCCATAGACAAAGTGTCAGTGTCACTGAGCGATTCTACTCTGGCTGTTAGGCAGTGACTGGGGGAACACCCTATCCTGTCTCTCCTTGGCATCATCCTAGCCTGGTCCATAGGAGCAGGCTATACATCACAGACAGATCTGGGACCAGTCTAACAATGGAGAAGAGATGCCTTCAGGGCCGCTACCCTGGGCAGCTGTCAATCACTCTCCCTGGCTTAGATTAACACAACAGGCTTTGAGACTAGGTCTAAACGACAGCTCTATCTGGCAACAATGAAACCCAACTCGCCAGCAATTTGCTGACCAAAAAAACACATAGCAAATAGCGTACTAAACTAAGAGACTTTCAAATGGGTTTATCTCAATTCAAATATTTTTAGTGTCCTGCGCAGTCACAAATGATATTTTCCTGTGTTTTATATACACTACTGTTCAAAGGTTTGGGGTCACTTAGAAGTGTCCTTGTTTTTGAAAGAAAAGCAACTTTTTGGTCCATTAAATTAACATCAAATTGATCAGAAATTAAGTGCAGACATTGTTAATGTTGTAAATTACTATTGTAGCTGGAAACGGCAGATTTTTTAAATGGAATATCTACATAGGCGTACAGTGGCCCATTATCAGCAACCATCACTCCTGTGTTCCAATGGCACACTGTGTTAGCTAATCCAAGTTTATCATTATAAAAGGCTAATTGATCATTAGAAAACCCTTTTGCAATTATGTTAGCACAGCTGAAAACTGTTGTCTTGATTAAAGAAGCTATAAAACTGGCTTTATAAAACTTTAGACTTGTTCAGTATCTGGAACATCAGCATTTGTGAGTTTGATTACAGGCTCAAAATGGCCAGAAGCAAAGAACTTTCTTCTGAAACTCATCAGTCTATTCTTGTTCTGCGAAATGAAGGCTATTCCATGCGAGGAATTGGCAAGAAACTGAAGATCTTGTACAACGCTATGTACTACTCCATTCACAGAACAGCACAAACTGGATCTAACCAGAATAGAAAGAGTAGTGGGAGGTCCCGGTGCACAAATGAGCAAGAGGACAAGTACATTAGAGTGTCTAGTTTGAGAAACAGACGCCTCACAAGTCCTCAACTGGCAGCTTAATTAATTAGTACCCGCAAAACACCAGTCTCAACGTCAACAGAAAACCAGAAAATTAAAAACATTTTCAAGGAACAGAAATGGAAATGGGACCGAAAGTGATCCATACTGTTACAGAACAGAACCGTTATTTTAACAGCATGGGAACCGGTTAATAACGATCTTTTATGTTCCAACAAAAAAAAGCAACAAAGCGCCTTTGCAAAGCCTCAATATGTCACTCAGAAAATGTATTCCAGCATCTGCCTGCAAGTTGAAAATCTTTACCAGTGAGTGTGTTGAGGCTACCTGCCCCTCACCCCTCTGAAGCATAGGCTACCTGCCCCTCCCCCCTCTGAAGCATAGGCTGCCCCTCCCCCCTCTGAAGCATAGGCTACTGTACTGAGGTTACCATAGGTTACTGTACTGAGGTTACCATAGGTTACTGTACTGACGTTACCATAGGTTACTGTACTGACGTTACCATAGGTTACTGTACTGACGTTACCATAGGTTACTGTACTGACGTTACCATAGGTTACTGTACTGAGGTTACCATAGGTTACTGTACTGACGTTACCATAGGTTACTGTACTGAGGTTACCATAGGTTACTGTACTGACGTTACCACCAGTTACTGTACTGACGTTACCATAGGTTACTGTACTGAGGTTACCATAGGTTACTGTACTGACGTTACCATCGGTTACTGTACTGACGTTACCATCGGTTACTGTACTGACGTTACCATCGGTTACTGTACTGACGTTACCATCGGTTACTGTACTGACGTTACCATAGGTTACTGTACTGATGTTACCATAGGTTACTGTACTGACGTTACCATCGGTTACTGTACTGACGTTACCATCGGTTACTGTACTGACGTTACCATAGGTTACTGTACTGAGGTTACCATAGGTTACTGTACTGACGTTACCATCGGTTACTGTACTAGCATATAGGGAAAGTATCGGGTGATAGATCTTTTTATTAATTGATATTTAATTGGGTCCAGGTGTACAGAACATAGACACAGCTGTCTGGTATCTAACTTGTTCCTGTGGGTTTTTGGTTGCAAGTATGTTTCTTTAAACATTACAGGTGCATGTCATCTCCCTTTAGAAGAGTTTTTAAGACATACAGCCCTACCCTTAAGCTCTGCCTGTCAGTTACAACTGACCCGAGGAGGCTGGCGGTTCAACTTGTTTTGGTTTAGGTCGTGACTTCCTTTCTATGGAATCCTGATCGCTTTACGTGGATGTGAAAACATCAATGGGAATGATTTTCTCCAGCAGTAGTCATCTAGGTTGCATCTTTGTTTGAAAACTCTGTTTATTAAGTTTTACACACACACACACACACACACACACACACACACACACACACACACACACACACACACACACACACACACACACACACACACACACACACACAAAGCAATATAAATAATATACTCAACTAGAAAAAATACAAATAATTCATTTAAAAAATAGCTTTAAAGATACCAAACTTTAGACAAGTTAAACACACCAGGCAGAAGATTACAGAGGTTAAAGGGCAATCTATAGTACAGGAACAGAGCAAACACCTCCCCATTGTTCCTGTAAACAGTCAAGGGATAAGGGTGGAGAAATGCAACCACTCACAGACAGTCATGGCCACAGGCCGACCATCCACTGGACCAAAAATAAAAAGTCTACAATGCTTTAAAAATAATAATAATAATAATAATAATAATAATAATGTTATGTAGGAGTGAACAAAATGTTAAAAATAAAATAATTGTGAAGAACAACCTCACACTTTAGTCTCTGCCCGGGCAAGATAAACAAGGCCTCCGTAGGTCACAATCAATAAGCACATCCACCTTAATGCCCCCCCAGAAAAAACACAAATAAATGCTCTTCCATCCCTTAAGTCACAGGGGGGGTCAAATACAGACTTATTTTGGTTTTAATATGAATGCCATCAGAGGATGGACTGTTTAGAGACCGGAATGGAGCCCAAGCCTCATAAAACAGTTTGGGGTTCCCACGTGAATTTAATTTTAAAAAATTATAGTTTCTCACCCAATGTTTATAAGATGGGGGAGCTGCCATCTTCCAGTTCTGTAGTATTAGCCGTCTAGCTAAAAGAGTTGTATAAGCAACAGTGTCCAACTGGACTCTTGACAGGGGGGGGTACCTATGAGTAGTACTCCAAAAAGGGCTGTAAGGGGAGACGGATCTATAACAGTGTCACATATATCAGAGAAACATTTAAATATGAATAAAACATTCTACTGTGTTATTGACTTGTTTATTGTTTACTCCATGTGTAACTCTGTGTTGCTGTCTGTTCACACTGCTATGCTTTATCTTGGCCAGGTCGCAGTTGTAAATGAGAACTTGTTCTCAACTAGCCTACCTGGTTAAATAAAACTCTTCGGTAAAGCCCAGCTCTGTGGAGTGTACGGCTTAAAGTGGTCCTATGGACAGATACTCCAATCTCCGCTGTGGAGGTTTACAGCTTCTTGAGGGTTATCGTTGGTCTCTTTGTTGCTTCTCTGATAAATGCCCCCCTTGCCTGGTCTGTGAGTTTTGGTGGCAGGTTTGTTGTGGTGCCATATTCTTTCCATTTTTTAATAATGGATTTAATGGTGCTCCGTGGGATGTTCAAAGTTTCAGATATTTTTTTAACCCAACCCTGATCTGTACTTCTCAACAACCTTGTCCCTGACCTGTTTGGAGATGCTCTTGATGGTGCAGTTGTAGAACATTTTGAGGATCTGAGGACCCATGCCAAATCCTTTCAGTCTCCTGAGGGGGAATAGGTTTTGTCGTGCCCTCTTCACGGCTGTCTTGGTGTGTTTGGACCATGATAGTTTGTTGTTGATGTGGACACCAAGGAACTTGAAGCTCTCAACCTGCTCCACTACAGCCCTGTCGATGAGAATGGGGGCGTGCTCGGACCTCCTTTTTCTGTAGTCCACAATCATCTCCTTTGTCTTAATCGCGTTAAGGGAGAGGTTGTTATGCTGGCACCACACTGCCAGATCTCTGACCTCCTCCCTATAAGCTGTCTCAGTGTTGTCAGGCCCACCAATGTTGTGTCATCAGCAAACTTAATGATGGTGTTGGAGTCGTGCTTGGCCATTTAGTCATAGTTGAACAGGGAGTACAGGAGGGGACTGAGCATGCACCCCTGAGGGGCCCCCGTGTTGTGGATCAGCATAATGTGTTGTTACCCACCCTTACCACCTGGGGGTGGCCGGTCAGGAAGTCCAGGATCCAGTTGCAGAGGGAGGTGTTTAGTCCCAGGGTCCTTAGCTTAGTGATGAGCTTTGAGGGCACTATGGTGTTGAACGCTGAGCTATAGTCAATGAATGTTCCTTTTGTCCAGGTGGGAAAGATCAGTGTGGAGTGCAATAGAGATTGCGTCATCTGTGGACCTGTTTGGGCGGTATGCAAATTGGAGTGGGTCTAGGGTTTCTGGGATAACGGTGTTGATGTGAGCCATAACAAGCCTTTCAAAGCATTAATTAATTGTTCAGCAGTGTTATGGCTTGTGGTTAGAAGCTGTTAAGGAGTCTTTTGGACCTAGACCTGGCGCTCCGGTACCGCTTGCCGTGCAGTGGCAGAGAGAACAGTCTATGACTTGGGTGACTGGAGTCTTTGACAATTTTTTAGGCCTTCCTCTGACACTGCCTACTATATAGGTCCTGGATGGCAGGAAGCTTGGCCCCAGTGATGTACTGGGCCGTACGGACTACCCTCCCTGCGTGTAAATGAGAGCTCTACAAGGAATAGTAGTCTTCCCACAAAACCCTCTTTTCATGTTATGCTGAAATTCTCCAGGTCAATGACCTGATAAATCACTGGGAGATTATGGAGAACCTGTTAAATCCCTGGGAGATTATAGAGAACCTGCTAAATCCCTGAGAGATTATAGAGAACCTGCTAAATCACATGGAGATTATAGAGAACCTGCTAAATCACATGGAGATTATAGAGAACCTGCTAAATCACATGGAGATTATAGAGAACCTGCTAAATCACATGGAGATTATAGAGAACCTGCTAAATCACATGGAGATTATAGAGAACCTGCTAAATCACATGGAGATTATAGAGAACCTGCTAAATCACATGGAGATTATAGAGAACCTGCTAAATCACATGGAGATTATAGAGAACCTGCTAAATCACTGGGAGATTATAGAGAACCTGCTAAATCCCTGGGAGACTACAGTATGGAGAAGCTGCTAAATCACTGGGAGATTATAGAGAACCTGCTAAATCCCTGGGAGATTATAGAGAACCTGCTAAATCCCCGAGAGATTATAGAGAACCTGCTAAATCGCTGGGAGATTATAGAGAACCTGATAAATCCCCGGGAGATTATAGAGAACCTGCTAAATCCCTGGGAGATTATAGAGAACCTGATAAATCCCTGGGAGATTATAGAGAACCTGCTAAATCCCTGAGAGATTATAGAGAACCTGCTAAATCCCTGAGAGGTTATAGAGAACCTGCTAAATCACTGGGAGATTATAGAGAACCTGCTAAATCCCTGGGAGATTATAGAGAACCTGCTAAATCCCTGGGAGATTATAGAGAACCTGCTAAATCCCTGGGAGACTACAGTATGGAGAAGCATGCATCAGGAGTGTTTCACGTTGAGGTAAAACTCCGTAGAGAGAGAGAGAGGACTGGTTAACACAGAGAGGCTGCTGCCT
>NC_060190.1:76413601-76588514 GCF_021184085.1 Oncorhynchus gorbuscha | reverse complement strand
GTATTTCTTAAGAGAGGGGTAAAGAAAGATTTTGTTCGGGCGCCAGGCAGGTATTAACCCTGCCAAAAGGAAAAGAGTAGAATAGAGAGAGTACCACTACCAGACCCACACACATCAGCAGAAGAGACTGCCTAGAGTGTAGCCTGTTTACCAGATAGCCAGTGGAGAGAAAAAAGAATACACACCATATAAAACCCACATCACAGCACAGGGGTAACCCAAACAAGAATACCTCATACAATAATACTAATACTAATAATGGCAGAGCAATTCAACAGCAACTTCATACAAGAACGAACCCAGTCATCAATATAGGATTTGCAATAATCTGTATTATTTTCTAGTGGGTGAGTGCAGAGGGTATGAATGTGGGGGGTGTTCATCGACACAACAAAGGCCTTAAAAATGTCCACAGTCTTCACGGCCACATGTCATTAGTACACCCCACCTCAACAGTTCACATAATATACAGCTTGCAAGTAACCTACTAAAATGTCCATCCAAATACTTCTGGCAGGGAAATAATAGTCCAGCTCTAATGAACTTCAATGGGCAGTGCATTTAACAAATAGAGAGTCTGTTGCAGGGTAAAGCACTGGAATGAGAGCGAAGAGAAAGAGAGAGAAAAGATCAATCTTAGCTGTGGTCTTCAGGCCTGCCGGTGTCTGACTGTCCGATGGTTTGTTGGTTTAAGCTTCGCAACAATGTTGCTGCTAATCCATGCGATCCATAACGGGCGCGGTCCCAAACAAAAACAACCACGATCTAAAGCGATCACACCGATGATCGAGTTAAATACTTTATAAACTTCAAACGCTGAAAACAAACAAAACTTCTGCAGCACACACAATCAAACTGTCGCGCCTCCCAAGAGCTCCTCCCCAAACAGCTGAACAAGCTCTCTTTATTTCCTCCTTCCTTACTGCTCATGCGCTCTTAAAGTGGCAGCGCACGGTGAAGGCTCCGAGCAGATTTCGCCACACTCCTCCCCCATGAAAAAACAATGCCTGTAGAAACAGAGAGGATGCAGGCATTGACAGGTTCATGTTCCTGCTACACAAAACCAGGGAAGTCCTCCTCATCCGAGTCCTCCACGAAGAGGTCCTGCAGGTGTTGCTTTTGCCTGCGATCCAGCTCTTCTGCCGTAGGGTAGCAGGGCTTTAGGTCAACAACATGCACTGTCCTGACATCTTCCCCAGTGTCCTCCAAACAGACCAAGTAGTTCACTGGTCCCAACTGCTGCACTACACGGTATGGACCTTTCCATCTCGAAGCTAGCTTGGCAGTGAACTTCTTAGACGCCTTTGACAGATGATGTGAACGTACCCAGACACGAGACTGGGGTGGAAAACACACATCTCGTCTATGTTTGTCATAGTTTCTCAGCTGTCGTTGTTTGGCTTTGGTTTTGCTGGCCTCCACTCTGGCTAGCAAGGTGTGGTGGTGTTGTACGGCATCAAATGCTGGGCAGTCAGGTGAAACATTCGAACTTTGCAAGACCCTGTCCATCGGACCTTTTAGTGGTCTTCCCAGGTGGAGTTCGGCGGGAGTGACCCCAGAAGTCTCCTGCACGGCAGAGTTCAGTGCAAAGCGAAATTCAGGGAGATGCTGATCCCACCTTGTGTGCTGATCCCCCACGAATGAAGCAAACATCCCCTTCAGGGTTCGGTTTACCCTCTCGGTCAGGTTGGTCTGAGGATGATAGGCTGTGGTCAACTTGGCAATTACACCCCAGTAGGTACAGAGCTCTTTGTAGATTCCTGATATGAACTGCGGACCTCGGTCAGAGAGGATTTGGTCTGGAATTCCAAATCTGGTAAAAACCTCCCTTCGCAAAATTAGAGCAATGGCTGATGCAGTAGCTTTGCGGAGGGGAAACAACTCCACCCAGTGTGTGTAGTAGTCCACTACCACCAATAAAAATTCATTCCGTGTCCCCCGGCTGGGAGGAAAAGGTCCCATGAGGTCAATTCCCAACATTTCATTTGGATGGTTCACCACAGTCTGCTGCATTTTCCCGGCAGGTCTGCCAATGTCTGGTTTGTATTTCTGGCAGACTTCACACTGCTGTACAAACTTCCGGGTATCAACCCACATGCCTGGCCAGTAAACCACCTCTTGTAGTCTTCGATAAGTTTTAAAAACTCCAAGATGGCCACTCATGGGATTGTCATGATAAGCTTGGATTATCTGGTCACACAATGTAGAGGGAATGAAGACGCGATAATGCGTGCTGTGTATTCCATCTCCTCTTGGAGTTTTTCGATACACTTTATCCTGAATTATGCTATACTTATCATTGAAGTGACTCTTGGAGTCTTCTTCAGACAGACTCTTGTGGATCGCCATGATGGCAGCATCCTTCTGCTGTGCTCTCCATACACTCTCATCATCCAGAGGAAAGGAATCATCCAGACATTTAGCGGTAGTATAAGTACTGCACAAGGGAGGACAAACATTGGCAGTCTCTGTAATCCGAGAAAGGGCATCTGGTACAACGTTCAGTTTTCCTTTGCGATACTCAATGATGAAGTCAAACTTCTGCAGTCTGATAGACCAGCGAATAAGACGGCTGTTGGTCTTGCCTGATGCCAGAACCCACTGCAGAGCAGCATGGTCTGTGACAACGGTGAAGATCTTTGCCTCCAAGTAGTAGCTCCATTTCTCCAAAGCCCAGACCACAGCGAGGCACTCCCTTTCAGTCGTTGAATAATTCCTTTCGGCTGAATTAAGGGTGCGACTTGCATAGGCAAGAACTTCTTCTGTTCCAAGTCCTGTTTGTTGAGCCAAGACTGCTCCAAGTCCTGTTTGACTTGCATCCGTGTACACAATGAAATGAGCATTCAGGTTAGGATGTCCAAGCACTGGAGGAGTAATTAGACTGTTTTTGAGTGCTTCAAATGCACCTTGGCATGCAGGGGTCCATTGGAATTTCACACCTTTCTTCTTAAGGTGGTTGAGAGGTTCAGCTACCTTTGAAAAATCAGGCACAAACCTGTGGTACCATCCAGCCATACCCAGAAACCGCTGAACAGCCTTGAGGGATGTGGGAATGGGGAATTCCTGCACGGCTGCAACTTTGGCTGGATCTGCATGGATGCCTTCAGCATTAACCACATGACCAAGGAACTTGAGTTCTGGCAGACAGAAACGACACTTCTTCAAGTTCAAGGTCAAACCTGCAGCCTTTAGTCTGTCGAAGACGGACTGAATGTCTTGCAGATGATCCGCAACAGAGGAGGAGTAGATTATGATGTCATCCAGATACACGAGACAATTTCTACCCCTCAGATCTCCCAGGACAGTCTCCATCAACCGTTGGAAGGTTGCTGGAGCATTCTTCAAACCAAAAGGCATGACTTTGAAGGAGTACAAACCAGAAGGGGTGACAAAGGCAGTCTTGTCCTGACTAGCGGGATCCATTGACACCTGCCAATAGCCACTGTTCAGATCCAGATTACTAAAGATGGATACTCCTGCCAGAGATTCCAGTATGTCATTTATGTTTGGTAGAGGGTAGGCATCGCTTTCTGTTATGGCATTTGGCTTCCTGTAGTCCACACAGAATCGATATCCACCATCTTTCTTAGGAATCAGGACAACCGGAGAAGCCCATCCGGAAAAAGAAGGTTCCACAATTCCATTCTCCAACATGCTTTTAAGCTGTTCATTGAGAATTGCCAGTTTGGCGGGGGACAGCCTGTAGGGACGCTGCTTAATGGGGACCTCATGCCGGGTATAGATTTTGTGTTTGAAGACGGTTGTACGGCCAAGTGTAAGAGTACAGACCTCACTGTTCACGTCCAACATCTGGGAGAGCTGCCACCTTTCATCATCCGACAGATATGCCTGTTCCACTGCTTGTTTGATGTAGAAATCCGCATCAGGTTTGTTTTTGCTCTCGGATAGAAGGGGGGGTACGGCGGTAATCAGGGTGATAGTTGGGTTCTCAGACTTCACTGGTGGAACATGTTTTTGTCTTTGTCTCTTTATAGTTTCTCTGTCTCTGACTTGAGCTTGTCCGGACTCTGCATAATGTAGCAGGCTCCAACCTGAAATCAGTGCATTACCAGGTTGAAATGGATGAGGCTGGGAATAGTCAGAGTGTAGCCGATAGGAGGGTTCGGACATAGAGATGGTCAGTCCACTGAAGAACAGGAAGTCTAGGCCAAGGACTACTGCAAATGCAAGGCTTGAATCTGCAAGTATTGCCACAGGAAGGTTAATAGTCTCAACATGCAGTTTTATTATTATACTAATCCAGCCCAAGGGGGTGGTAGGTTCTCCATTGGCCAAGGACAATGGTCCCTCCTCCCATGTTCGTAGCTCCTCATGAGGTAATGCCATGTTCTGCCACAGGGCCTCTTGCATCAGGGTGTAAGATGCCCCTGTGTCGATTATGGCCTTCCCTCTCCAGTTCCTAACAGTCAGAGGAACCAATAGTTGTTGCGGAATAGGAATAAGACCGCTAGCTGTGCTGTCTAAAGGCTTCATGGTGGGCATTAAGGCTGACCCAATTGTATGCAAGCCACCACACCTGTGTAGACTTTCAGTCTTCTGTCCTTTCTGACCTTTTCCTGAATCCTGATGCTGGACATAGAGCGGGCAAGAATCTGGAGGATGTTGGACTTTACACCTCCAACACATAACTGGAATTTTGTCCTGGTTCTTGGGTACAAATATCTGAGACGGTTTAGCCCCAGGAGAGTTCTGGGTATACTGGGATGAGGGAACGGTGTTTTTAGTTTGGAGGTGGTGCTTCCAGTCCTTCTCAAACTGAGTCCCAAGACGCACCAGATCATCCACATTCTGCACACGTTCTCGAAGTTGACTAGCAAGGCGGGGAACCATGTTCTTAAGAAGGAGTTTGACCATCTCCTGCTCAGTAATGTCAGCCTTCCATCTCCTACATAGAACTCGATAGGAGAAGGCAAAGTCCCGTATTGGCTCTGCTTCACCCTGGACTCTGTTACGAACACGTTCCGCCAGTTCATCCCCATAGTCCTCTGAAAGGAAGGCTAAGAGGAATATTTTTTGAAACTCCTCCCAGGTTGACACATGTTCACGGGCTATCTCCCACCAGTCTCTTGCTGTACCATGGAGAACACTGCGGAGGGTGGCAAGAACCTCCAAGTCAGTAAGGGGCCGGATAGAAAGAAAATCATTACACTTAGATAAGAAAAACAGTGGATCAACATCATCTTCTGGACTTCCAAAAGTGGGGAAAAGTAGTTTTATAGGGAGGGAGCGCTCTATAGGAGGCATGACAGTGGCAGAGGGAGTTCTGTTTAACAATATCTTCAGAGGGGGTTTTGTAGTGCTACCTGTTCCTATTCCCTTACTGGCCAAGCCAGTGGCAGAGGTAAAACTTGAGGGAGGTGCAGAAGATTTGTCCAGAAGGGAAAAGCACTGCATTACCTCCTGGTGCAGCCCTTCCAGTTGAAGGTCTGTGGCCTTCTGTGCTTTTTCCATCTCATTAACGGTGTCCTTTTGAGTCTGTTCAATCAAACATCGTAGTTCCCCTGTGAGAGAGTTCTTCATGTCCTCCAGAACTTCCTTCAGATAAGAACACACTCCCTTCACAACAGAGGCCGACTCCTCTTCTCTCCGTTTTTGTTCCTCCTCAAGAAAGATTATGACTTGATGATGGTTAGTTTCCATTTGTGTTTTGAACCGATGCAGTTTTCCTTGAATATCCTGCTTCAGAGAATCTTGCAAATATTTCTGTCTCTGAACAATTTGTTGTTGGTTTTTCTCCATTTGACAGGGAAGGTAATCCAACCTCCTCTGCACATCTGTCTGATGAGCCTCCACACATTCACTGAGTTTGCGAATGGCATTCTCCTGCATTGTCAAACTATGATTGGTGTGTGTCCATTGATGTTCCAGTTGTCCAGTGATCACAGAGACACCTCTCCCAGTCTCTCTGGACAGGGTAACCGGAAGGGTTTGAGGGGAGGGTAATGGTGGAGATGTTATAGGTGAGCCAGAAGCCTGGGGATTAGGGGCAGTGCTATCCAACTCCATTAGTTCATCGAGTCCTTCCACAATGAAAGAATCCCGAACATGATTACCATCAGGTGTGTCCACATTGACACAGTATGGGGTTCCAACAAAAGACATGATTCAACCTTGTGTGGATGGTGTCATGGGTGTTTCTCTTCAAGTCCCTGTTCGGGCACCAATTCTGTAGCGGTATTTCTTAAGAGAGGGGTAAAGAAAGATTTTGTTCGGGCGCCAGGCAGGTATTAACCCTGCCAAAAGGAAAAGAGTAGAATAGAGAGAGTACCACTACCAGACCCACACACATCAGCAGAAGAGACTGCCTAGAGTGTAGCCTGTTTACCAGATAGCCAGTGGAGAGAAAAAAGAATACACACCATATAAAACCCACATCACAGCACAGGGGTAACCCAAACAAGAATACCTCATACAATAATACTAATACTAATAATGGCAGAGCAATTCAACAGCAACTTCATACAAGAACGAACCCAGTCATCAATATAGGATTTGCAATAATCTGTATTATTTTCTAGTGGGTGAGTGCAGAGGGTATGAATGTGGGGGTGTTCATCGACACAACAAAGGCCTTAAAAATGTCCACAGTCTTCACGGCCACATGTCATTAGTACACCCCACCTCAACAGTTCACATAATATACAGCTTGCAAGTAACCTACTAAAATGTCCATCCAAATACTTCTGGCAGGGAAATAATAGTCCAGCTCTAATGAACTTCAATGGGCAGTGCATTTAACAAATAGAGAGTCTGTTGCAGGGTAAAGCACTGGAATGAGAGCGAAGAGAAAGAGAGAGAAAAAGATCAATCTTAGCTGTGGTCTTCAGGCCTGCCGGTGTCTGACTGTCCGATGGTTTGTTGGTTTAAGCTTCGCAACAATGTTGCTGCTAATCCATGCGATCCATAACGGGCGCGGTCCCAAACAAAAACAACCACGATCTAAAGCGATCACACCGATGATCGAGTTAAATACTTTATAAACTTCAAACGCTGAAAACAAACAAAACTTCTGCAGCACACACAATCAAACTGTCGCGCCTCCCAAGAGCTCCTCCCCAAACAGCTGAACAAGCTCTCTTTATTTCCTCCTTCCTTACTGCTCATGCGCTCTTAAAGTGGCAGCGCACGGTGAAGGCTCCGAGCAGATTTCGCCACAATGTAAACAGAGAGATCTACTTTCTTGGCAACCTGAATATTGACTGGTTTTCATCAAGCTGTCTGCTCAAGAGAAAGCTTCTTACTGTAACCAGTGTCTGTAATCTGGTTCTGTCACGACTCCGACCGAAGGTGGCTCCCCTTCCCGTTATGAAGCCAAGATCAATGATATAAAGAATGATGGAAAAAAACTTTGGAGTAATTTAAATTAAATGAAAGGCAGAAAGACTAATTCAACTCCATCTTTCATGGAATCAGATGGTTTATTCATCACAAAACCATTTGATGTTGCCAAATATTTCAATGATTATTTCATTGGCAAAGTGGGCAAACTTAGGCAGGAAATGCCCAAGACAATATTGGACTATATTAATGTATAAAAAAAACAAATAATGAAAGAAAAGCAGTACAAGTTTGATTTTTGTAAAGTTAGTGTGGGAGAGGTGGGAAAATGATTGTCAATGATCAATAATGGCAAACCTCCTGGCATTGACAACCAAGATGGAAAGCTACTGAGGATGGTAACTGACTCTATAGCCACTCCTACTGAGGACGGTAGCTGACTCTATAGCCACTCCTACTGAGGATGGTAGCTAACTCTATAGCCACTCCTATCTGTCATATTTTTAATCTGAGCCTAGAGGAAAGTCTTTGTCCTCAGGCCTGGAGGGAAGACAAAGTCATTCCGCTACCCAAGAGTGGTAAAGCGGCCTTTACTAGTTCTAAGAGCAGACCTATCAGCTTGCTGCAGCTCTTAGCAGACTGTTGGAAAAAATTGTGTTTGACCAAATACAATGTTATTTCTCTGTAAAAAAAAATAACAACAGACTTCCAGCATGCTTATAGAGAAGGGCACTCAACATGTACTGCACTGACACAAATGACTGATGATTGGTTGAAAGAAATTGATAATAAGATGATTGTGGGAGCTGTACCTGTTAGATTTCAGTGCAGCCTTTGATATTATTAACCATAACCTGTTGTTGAAAAAAAAGTATGTGTTATGGCTTTTCAACCTCTGCCATATTGCGGATTCAAAGCCATCTTTCTAATAAAACTCAAAGGGTTTTCTTTAATGGAAGCGTCTCTAATGTCAAACATGTAAAGTGTGGTGTACCGCAGGGCAGCTCCCTAGGCCCTATACTCTTTTCTATTTTTTCCAATGACCTGCCACTGGCATTAAACTAAGCATGTGTGTCCATGTATGTTGATGATTGAACCATATACGCATCAACAACCACAGCCAATGAAGTCACTGAAACCCTTAACGAAGAGTTGCAGTCTGTTTTGGAATGGGTGGCCAGTAATAAACTGGTCCTTGAACATCTCTAAAACTAAGAGCTAGATTAGGTACAAATCATTCCTTAAGTTCTCAACCTCAGCTGAATCTGGTAATGCATATGAATGCAAGTACTGCACTATGCAGGGAATAGGGTGCCAGCCCTGGTCTAAAGTACTGCACTATGCAGGGAATAGGGTGCCAGCCCTGGTCTAAAGTACTGCACTATGCAGGGAATAGGGTGCCAGCCCTGGTCTAAAGTACTGCACTATGCAGGGAATAGGGTGCCAGCCCTGGTCTAAAGTACTGCACTATGCAGGGAATAGGGTGCCAGCCCTGGTCTAAAGTACTGCACTATGCAGGGAATAGGGTGCCAGCCCTGGTCTAAAGTACTGCACTATGCAGGGAATAGGGTGCCAGCCCTGGTCTAAAGTACTGCACTATGCAGGGAATAAGGTGCCAGCCCTGGTCTAAAGTACTGCACTATGCAGGGAATAGGGTGCCAGCCCTGGTCTAAAGTACTGCACTATGCAGGGAATAAGGTGCCAGCCCTGGTCTAAAGTACTGCACTATGCAGGGAATAAGGTGCCAGCCCTGGTCTAAAGTACTGCACTATGCAGGGAATAAGGTGCCAGCCCTGGTCTGAAGTACTGCACAATGCAGGGAATAGGGTGCCAGCCCTGGTCTAAAGTACTGCACTATGCAGGGAATAGGGTGCCAGTCCTGGTCTGAAGTACTGCACTATGCAGGGAATAGGGTGCCAGTCCTGGTCTGAAGTACTACACTATGCAGGGAATAGGGTGCCAGTCCTGGTCTGAAGTACTGCACTATGAGGGGAATAGGGTGCCAGTCCTGGTCTGAAGTACTGCACTATGAGGGGAATAGGGTGCCAGCCCTGGTCTGAAGTACTGCACTATGAGGGGAATAGGGTGCCAGTCCTGGTCTGAAGTACTGCACTATGCAGGGAATAGGGTGCCATTTGAGTGGTGTGGCTGTTGAACAAGTTGAGGAGACTAAATTACTTGGCGTTACCTCAGATTGTAAACTGTTATGGTAAAAACATATAGATTCAATGGTTGTAAAGATGAGGAGAGGCCTGTCCTTAATAAAGAGATGCTCTGCTTTTTTGACTCCACACAGCAAGTCCTGCAGCCTCTAGTTTTATCTTATCTTGATTACTGTCCAGCCGTGTGGTTGAGGGCTACAAGGAAACACATAGTTCAGCTGCAGCTGACCCAGAACAGAGCTGCACGTCTTGCTCTTAATTATAATTAGAGGACTGATATTAATACTGTGCTGCCAGTCTCTCTTGTCTAAGAGTTGAAGAGAGACTGACTGCATCACTGCTTCTTTTTATAAGAAACATTAATGTGTTGAACATCCCAAATTGTTTGCATAGTCAACTTACACACAGCTCTGACACACACACTTATCCCACCAGACATGCCACCAGGGGTCTTTTCACAGTCCCCAAATCCAGAACAAATTCAAGAAAAAATACAGTATTATATAGAGCCATTATTGCATGGGACCTCCTTCCATCTCATATTGCTTAAATGAACAGCAAACCTGGTTTCAAAAAACAGATAAAGCAAAGCCTCTCCCCTATTGGACCTAGGTAGTTTGTGTGTATGTTTTGATATGTAGGCTGGACTAGATAGTTTGTGTGATGTTTTAATTTTTTAGAATGTATGCTTTAATAGTAGGCTCTGTCCTAGATAGTATGTGTGTATGCATTGATATTGTCTATTAGTATGTTATGCTGATTGTGCTACTGGACCCAGATTCTGTATGTGTTTATGTTTGGACCTAGATAGTTCTGTGTTCATTGTATTAGGTTTAGATGTTCTGTGTATCATTGATATGTAGGCTACATGTGACTTTTTTTAAATGTATGTAGTTCTGTCCTTGAGCTGTTCTTGTCTATTAATGTTCTCTATTGTGTAATTCTGTATTATGTTTCATGTTCTGTGTTCTGTATTATGTTTCATGTTCTGTGTTCTGTTTTCTGTGTTCTATATTATGTTTCATGTTCTGTGTTCTGTGTTCTGTATTATGTTTCATGTTCTGTGTTCTGTATTATGTTTCATGTTCTGTGTTCTATATTATGTTTCATGTTCTGTGTTCTGTGTTCTGTATTATGTTTCATGTTCTGTGTTCTGTGTTCTGTATTATGTGTCATGTTCTGTGTGGACCCCAGGAAGAGTAGCTGCTGCTTTTGCAACAACTAATAGGGATCCTAATAAAATACCAGAAATAGCAAAATACCACAACACAGCACCAAAACACTACACTACAACACTAAACCACAACATTACAATACAACACCACTACACCAGAACACTACAACACTACACAATAACACCACAACACCACAACAGGACAACACAGACAGCAGCTGCTCCCTGTACTACTGTCCCGTTTGCTGCCACATTTACAACATGCTGCTGAGGACTGTCTGATCCTGCCATGTTTTGGTTGGAGAGCTCCAAAAATACTCCGTTATGATTCCCCATCCGGAGACATTTGTTGGAATTGTAGCAGGACAATGTGGTTGACACGAATGCATTTATTTTTGTTAGCCATTGTTCCTCGGTGCCCAGTTTGGCTGCTCCTTATTTAGTTCAGTGGAGTCAGACTGACGGCTACCAGTGTGTGTGTGTGTGGTTGCACACAGACAAACACACACACACACAGACAAACACACACACACACACACACACACACACACACACACACACACACACACACACACACACACACACACACACACACACACACACACACACACACACACACACACACACACACACACACACACACACACACACACACACACACACACACACAGATACATATACAGTACATCCATGCTACACATAGATCACAACTGCTGCTACCAGACTGTTATTATACAGTTTATACACTGCCCCATCACCCCCCTTCACCAATACACATGTACACATTGGACTATAAATTGTACCTTCCTCTATTAAACTTAACCTAAGTGACTATAACACCTGTAAACTCCCCCGAGAGGTGAAAAGGGTTTCGACCCTCAGGTCCAAGATGGGTGAACGACGGGGTCGACACTTCCACTGGAGAAAATATTGAGAATATTGTCGTTTCCAGGGTCCTCGCAGGTCATCCATTTTACTATGAGGTGACTATACAGTTGAAGTGGGAAGTTTACATACACTTAGGTTGGAGTCATTAAAACTAGTTTACATACACTAAGGTTGGAGTCATTAAAACTAGTTTACATACACTAAGGTTGGAGTCATTAAAACTAGTTTACATACACTTAGGTTGGAGTCATTAAAACTAGTTTACATACACTTAGGTTGGAATCATTAAAACTAGTTTACACACACTTAGGTTGGAATCATTAAAACTTCATTTTTTCAATCACTCCACAAATGTCTTGGTAACTAGCTATAGTTTTGGCAAGTCGGTTAGGACATCTACTTTGTGCATGACACAAGTCATTTTTCCAACAATTGTTTAGAGACAGATTATTTCACTTATAATTCACTGTATCACAATTCCATTGGGTCAGAAGTTTACATACACTACGTTGACTGTGCCTTTAAACAGCTTAGAAAATTCCAGATAATGATGTCACGCTTCTGATAGGCTAATTGACATCAGTTAAGTCAATTGGAGGTGTACCTGTGGATGTATTTCAAGGCCTACCTTCAAACTCAGTGCACCTTTGCTTGACATCATGGGAAAATCTAAAGAAAACGGCCAAAACCTCAGAAGAAAATTGTAGACCTCCACAAGTCAGGTTTCTCCTTGGGAGCAATTTCCAAACGCCTGAAGGTACCACGTTTATCTGTACAAGCAATAGTACGCAAGTATAAACACCATGGGACCACGCAGCCGTCATACCGCTCAGGAAGGAGACGCGTTCTGTCTCCTAGAGATGAACGTACTTCGGTCCGAAAAGTGCAAATGAATCCCAGAACAACAGCAAAGGACCTTGTGAAGATGCTGGAGGAAACAGGTACAAAAGTATCTACATCCACAGTAAAACGAGTCCTATATCGACATAACTTGAAAGGCCACTAAGCAAGGAAGAAGCCACTGTTCCAAAACCGGCATAAAAAAGCCAGACTACGGTTTGCAACTGCACATTGGGACAAAGATCATACTTTTTGGAGAAATGTCCTATGGTCTGATGAAACAAAAAATAGAACTGTTTGGCCATAATGACCATCATTATGTTTGGAGGAAAAAGGGGGAGGCTTGCAAGCCGAAGAACACCATCCCAAATGTGAAGCACGGGGGTGGCAGCATCATGTTGTCGAGGTGCTTTGCTGCAGGGGGCTGGTGCACTTCACAAAATAGATGGCATTGTGAGGAAAGGAAAATTATGTGGATATATTGAAGCAACATCTCAAGACATCAGTCATGAAGTTAAAGCTTGGTTGCATATGGGTCTTCCAAATGGACAATGACCCCAAGCATACTTCCAAAGTTGTGGTAAAATGGCTTAAGGACAACAGAGTCAAGGTATTGGAGTGGCCATCACAAAGCCCTGACCTCAATCCAATAGAAAATGTGTGGGCAGAACTGAAAAAGCGTGTGCGAGCAAGGAGGCCTACAAACCTGACTCGGTTACATCAGCTCTGTCAGGAGGAATGGGCCAAAATTCACCCAACTTATTGTGGGAAGCTTGTGGAAGGCCACCCGAAACGTTTGACCCAAGTTAAACAATTTAAAGGCAAATCTACCAAATACTATTTGAGTGTATGTAAACTTCTGACCCACCGGGAATGTGATGAAGGAAATAAAAGCTGAAATAAATCATTCTCTCTACTATTATTCTGACATTTCACATTCTTAAAATAAAGTGGTGATCCTAACTGACCTAAAACAGGGAATATTTACTCAGATTAAATGTCAGGAATTGTGAAAAACTGAGTTTAAATGTATTTGGCTAAAGGTGTATGTAAACTTCTGACTTCAACTAGATATTGGCCAGTAGAAAGGAGAGAAAAGCTGGACGGTTCTCCCTTCACCTTAATCTTGCCAGGATCCCCCCTCTCTTGCCTCTGTAACTTCGGCTTTTCCTCTTGGGTAGCCAGAAAATTGGGTCAGCATTACAGAAAGAGCCCAGGGCAGATGAGTCGAAGTTGAATTCGGGAAATGAGGTAAGTATCTTCCGATCTGATTGTCAATTGTAAGAAATTATAGCGGATACATTGACAAAATAAACTTAAATAAATGACAAACTAATCACAAAATGGCAAAGAATGGGCGGAGCTGGCAAAACGCCATCCAGTACGGCGCCATCTTGTCACGGCTGGTTTATAGTCCGGGGGAGAGATCCTAGAAAATAATCATTAGGGAAAACCAAAGTACATCACAGGAGAAAATTGTTTAATGATGTTACAATGGCTTGTTCTAAATCAAGATGTATGGCTGAGATATTTAGGAAAGATACACACACAGACTCCACTTCTCTCTCTCTCTCTCTCTCTCTCTCTCTCTCTCTCTCTCTCTCTCTCTCTCTCTCTCTCTCTCTCTCTCTCTGGTCCTGCTCTCTCTTCTCTCTCAGTCCACAGAGCCATGGTCCTGCAGTGTTTCACAGTATCGGTCTTCTCTCTTAGTCCACAGAGCCATGGTCCTGCAGTGTTTCACAGTATCGGTCTTCTCTCTCGGTCCACAGAGCCATGGTCCTGCAGTGTTTCACAGTATCGGTCTTCTCTCTCGGTCCACAGAGCCGTGGTCCTGCAGTGTTTTAACAGTATCGGTCTTCTTTCTCGGTCCTGCAGTGTTTTCACAGTATCGGTCTTCTCTCTCGGTCCTGCAGTGTTTTCACAGTATTGGTCTTCTCTCTCGGTCCTGCAGTGTTTTCACAGTATCGGTCTTCTCTCTCGGTCCTGCAGTGTTTTCAGTCCACAGAGCCATGGTCCTGCAGTGTTTCACAGTATCGGTCTTCTCTCTCGGTCCACAGAGCCATGGTCCTGCAGTGTTTTAACAGTATCGGTCTTCTCTCTCAGTCCACAGAGCCATGGTCCTGCAGTGTTTTAACAGTATCGGTCTTCTCTCTCAGTCCACAGAGCCATCTTGATGTTTCCACAGAGGTCATACGATACGTTCTATAGACAATGTTGCACTCTTATTGTAGGACCTGAGCTACAGAGGGTCAGTGAGCACAACATACAGCAGCTAACTGCCAAAATAATGGAAACACTTGAGGATCCTAAGTGTATTGAAAGCAGGTGCTTCCACACAGGTGTGGTTCATAAGTTAATTAAGCAATGAACACATTCCATCATGCTTAGGGTCACGTATAAAAATGCTGGGCAGGACATTATTTTGGCTACCATGGCTATGCCCCCATAGGATGACAATGCCCCATCCACAGAGCACGAGTGGTCACTGAATGCTTTGATGAGCAGGAAAACTATGTAAACCATATGCCATGGCCATCTCAGTCGCCAGATCTCAACCCAATTGAACACTTATGGAATATTCTGGCGCTGCGCTCAATGCTCTATTAAAGCACTTTATGTTGGTGTTTCCTTTATTTTGGCAGTTACCGTGAATTCGGAGTAAAAGGTTGCAACCTTATTCTAAAATGTCCCTCATCAATCTGCACACAAAACCCCTTAAAACATTTTTTTTTTAATGTTTGCAAAATTATAAAATATAAAAACTGAAATATCACATTTATTCAGACCCTTTACTCAGTACTTTGTTGAAGCACCTTTGGCAGCGATTACAGCCTCGAGTCTTCTTTGGTATGACGCTACAAGCTTGGCACACACGTATGTGGTGAGTTTCTCCCATGCAAATCCTGTTCGACCGGGTTCAAGTCCAGGCTCTGGCTGGGCCACTCAAGGACATTCAGAGACTTGTCCCGAAGCTCCTGCGTTGCTGTGTGCTTAGGGTGGTCTTTCCTTGATTCTGACTAGTCTCCATGTCCCTGCTGCTGAAAAACATCCCCACAGCATGGTGCTACAACCACCATGCTAGTGATGGTGCCTGGTTTCCTCCAGATGTGATGCTGGGCATTCAGGCCAAAGAGTTGAATCTTGGTTTCATCAGACTAGAGAATCTTGCTTCTTATGGTCTGAGAGTCTTTAGGTGCCTTTTGGCAAACTCCAAGAAGGCTGTCATGTGCATTTTACTGAGGAGTGGCTTCCGTCTGGCCACTCTACCATAAAGGTCTGATTGGTGGAGTGCTGCAGAGATGGTTGTCCTTCTGGAAGGTTCTGCCATCTCCACAGAGGAACTCTAGAGTTCTGTCAGAGTGACTATCGGGTTCTTGGTCACCTCCCTGACTAAGGCCCTTCTATCACCCTTTTGCTCAGTTTGGCCATGCGGCCAGCTCTAGGAAGAGTCTTGGTGGTTCCAAACTTTTTCCATTTAAGAATGATGGAGGCCACTGTGTTCTTGGGGATCTTCAATGCTGCAGAAATGTTTTGGTACCCATCCCCAGATCTGTGCCTTGACACAATCCTGTCTCGGACCTCTACGGACAATTCCTTCGACCTCATGGCTTGATTTTTTTCTCTGACATGCACTGTCAACTTGTGGGACCTTATATAGACAGGTGTGTGCCTTTCCAAATAATGTCTGATCAATTGAATTTACCACAGGTGGACTCCAATGAAGTTGTAGAAACATCTCAAGGATGATCAATGGAAACAGGATGCACCTGAGCTCAATTTCGAGTCTCATAGCAAAGGGTCTGAATACTTATGTAAATACTGTATTCTCTCTCCCAAGATCAGAAACCTCATCCCATGAGAGGTCCATGAGAGGTCCATGAGATGTCCATGAGAGGCCCATGAGAGGTCCATGAGAGGTCCATGAAAGACCCATGAGAGGCCCATGAGAGGTCCATGAGAGGCCCATGAGAGGTCCATGAGAGGTCCCATGAGAGGTCCATGAGAGGTCCATGAGAGGCCCATGAGAGGCCCATGAGAGGTCCATGAGAGGTCCATGAGAGGTCCATGAGAGGTCCATGAGAGGTCCATGAGAGGTCCATGAGAGGTCCATGAGATGTCCATGAGAGGTCCATGAGAGGCCCATGAGAGGTACATGAGAGGTCCATGAGAGGCCCATGAGAGGTCCATGAGAGTTCCATGAGAGGTCCATGAGATGTCCATGAGAGGTCCATGAGAGGTCCATGAGAGGTCCATGAGATGTCCATGAGAGGTGCATGAGAGGCCCATGAGAGGTCCATGAGAGGCCCATGAGAGGCCCATGAGAGGTCCAAACCCTGGCTGCCGCCCACAGTGCCTGGCTGACCATAAAACAGGTTAACTCTGATAATAAACCATCTAAAACCATCGAAAAGGCCCAGCACCAGAACCCAGCCTCACCCCCCCCCTCCCCTCCCCCCTCAGCCCAGACATCACACAGTCAAGAATAACTCCTGTCTCTAAAACATGATTACATTCAGTACATGACGTTAGTCATACGTAATAGCTTTAACGTGAGTTAAATAAACACAATGATGAACACAGAGAGAAAGATCATAAAGCCACATAACAGATCTCAGATGCGTAACGTTCGCCTGCGGAATGACAAAACAGACCGTGGGATTTGAACCATGGCGTTACCAGCGTGAGATTGGGATGCTCTCAAGTCCTCTGCGTGTAAATGGTAAATACAAAGCACACTGTGTTCAAACAGAATGAAGGGCGTGTAACTCATGTGAATTGCACGACTTGATGGATATATGGCAGGATATATATCTCGGCTGCTAGGCCATGGAAACCCTTTTCATGAAGTTTCTTTCAGATGTGATGCTTGGCACTCAGGCCAAAGAGTTCAATCTTGGTACGTTTGACATCCTTGGAGAGCTCTTTGGTCTTGGCCATGGTGGAGAGTTTGGAATCTGATTGATTGATTAGTTAGTTATATATATATTGATGATATATGGCAGGGTGTTATATATATATATATATTGATGATATATGGCAGGGTGTTATATATATATATATTGATGATATATGGCAGGGTGTTATATAGTTATATATATATATTGATGATATATGGCAGGGTGTTATATAGTTATATATATATATTGATGATATATGGCAGGGTGTTATATAGTTATATATATATATTGATGATATATGGCAGGGTGTTATATAGTTATATATATATATTGATGATATATGGCAGGGTGTTATATAGTTATATATATATATTGATGATATATGGCAGGGTGTTATATAGTTATATATATTGATGATATATGGCAGGGCGTTATATATATATATATTGATGATATATGGCAGGGTGTTATATAGTTATATATATTGATGATATATGGCAGGGTGTTATATAGTTATATATATATATTGATATATGGCAGGGTGTTATATAGTTATATATATTGATGATATATGGCAGGGTGTTATATATATATATATATTGATGATATATTGATGATATATGGCAGGGTGTTATATAGTTATATATATATATTGATGATATATGGCAGGGCGTTATATAGTTATATATATATATTGATGATATATGGCGGGGTGTTATATAGTTATATATATTGATGATATATGGCAGGGCGTTATATATATATATTGATGATATATGGCAGGGTGTTATATATATATATTGATGATATATGGCAGGGTGTTATATATATATATATTGATGATATATGGCAGGGTGTTATATATATATATTGATGATATATGGCAGGGTGTTATATATATATATTGATGATATATGGCAGGGTGTTATATATATATATATTGATGATATATTGATGATATATGGCAGGGCGTTATATAGTTATATATATATATTGATGATATATGGCAGGGTGTTATATAGTTATATATATATATTGATGATATATGGCAGGGCGTTATATAGTTATATATATTGATGATATATGGCAGGGCGTTATATATATATATTGATGATATATGGCAGGGTGTTATATATATATATTGATGATATATGGCAGGGTGTTATATAGTTATATATATATATATTGATGATATATGACAGGGTGTTATATATATATATATATTGATGATATATGGCAGGGTGTTATATATATATATATTGATGATATATGACAGGGTGTTATATATATATATATATTGATGATATATGACAGGGTGTTATATAGTTATATATATTGATGATATATGGCAGAGTGTTATATATATATATATTGATGATATATGACAGGGTGTTATATATATATATATTGATGATATATGGCAGGGTGTTATATAGATATATATATATATATTGATGATATATGGCAGGGTGTTATATAGATATATATATATATATTGATGATATATGGCAGGGTGTTATATATATATATATTGATGATATATGGCAGGGTGTTTTATATATATATATTGATGATATATGGCAGGGTGTTATATATATTGATGATATATGGCAGGGTGTTATATATATATATTGATGATATATGGCAGGGCGTTATATAGTTATATATATTGATGATATATGGCAGGGTGTTATATAGTTATATATATTGATGATATATGGCAGGGCGTTATATAGTTATATATATTGATGATATATGGCAGGGTGTTATATATATATATTGATGATATATGGCAGGGTGTTATATATATATATATTGATGATATATGGCAGGGTGTTATATATATATATATTGATGATATATGGCAGGGTGTTATATAGTTATATATATATATTGATGATATATGGCAGGGTGTTATATAGTTATATATATATATTGATGATATATGGCAGGGTGTTATATAGTTATATATATATATTGATGATATATGGCAGGGTGTTATATAGTTATATATATATATTGATGATATATGGCAGGGTGTTATATAGTTATATATATATATTGATGATATATGGCAGGGTGTTATATAGTTATATATATTGATGATATATGGCAGGGCGTTATATATATATATATTGATGATATATGGCAGGGTGTTATATAGTTATATATATATATATTGATGATATATGACAGGGTGTTATATATATATATATATTGATGATATATGGCAGGGTGTTATATATATATATATTGATGATATATGACAGGGTGTTATATATATATATATATTGATGATATATGACAGGGTGTTATATAGATATATATATTGATGATATATGGCAGAGTGTTATATATATATATATTGATGATATATGACAGGGTGTTATATATATATATATTGATGATATATGGCAGGGTGTTATATAGATATATATATATATATTGATGATATATGGCAGGGTGTTATATAGATATATATATATATATTGATGATATATGGCAGGGTGTTATATATATATATATTATGATATATGAGGGTGTTTTATATATATATATTGATGATATATATAGGGTGTTATATATATATATATTGATGATATATGGCAGGGTGTTATATATATATATTGATGATATATGGCAGGGCGTTATATAGTTATATATATTGATGATATATGGCAGGGTGTTATATAGTTATATATATTGATGATATATGGCAGGGCGTTATATAGTTATATATATTGATGATATATGGCAGGGTGTTATATATATATATTGATGATATATGGCAGGGTGTTATATATATATATATTGATGATATATGGCAGGGTGTTATATATATATATATTGATGATATATGGCAGGGTGTTATATAGTTATATATATATATTGATGATATATGGCAGGGTGTTATATAGTTATATATATATATTGATGATATATGGCAGGGTGTTATATAGTTATATATATATATTGATGATATATGGCAGGGTGTTATATAGTTATATATATATATTGATGATATATGGCAGGGTGTTATATAGTTATATATATATATTGATGATATATGGCAGGGTGTTATATAGTTATATATATTGATGATATATGGCAGGGCGTTATATATATATATATTGATGATATATGGCAGGGTGTTATATAGTTATATATATTGATGATATATGGCAGGGTGTTATATAGTTATATATATATATTGATATATGGCAGGGTGTTATATAGTTATATATATTGATGATATATGGCAGGGTGTTATATATATATATATATTGATGATATATTGATGATATATGGCAGGGCGTTATATAGTTATATATATATATTGATGATATATGGCGGGGTGTTATATAGTTATATATATATATTGATGATATATGGCGGGGTGTTATATAGTTATATATATATATTGATGATATATGGCAGGGCGTTATATAGTTATATATATATATTGATGATATATGGCAGGGCGTTATATAGTTATATATATATATTGATGATATATGGCGGGGTGTTATATAGTTATATATATTGATGATATATGGCAGTTATATATATATATTGATGATATGTTATATATATATATTGATGATATATGGCAGGGTGTTATATATATATATATTGATGATATATGGCAGGGTGTTATTATATATATTGATGATATATGGCAGGGTGTTATATATATATATTGATGATATATGGCAGGGTGTTATATATATATATATTATGATATATTGATGATATATGGCAGGGCGTTATATAGTTATATATATATATTGATGATATATGGCGGGGTGTTATATAGTTATATATATATATTGATGATATATGGCAGGGCGTTATATAGTTATATATATATATTGATGATATATGGCAGGGGTTATATAGTTATATATATTGATGATATATAGGGCGTTATATATATATATTGATGATATATGGCAGGGTGTTATATATATATATTGATGATATATGGCAGGGTGTTATATAGTTATATATATATATATTGATGATATATGACAGGGTGTTATATATATATATATATTGATGATATACAGGGTGTTATATATATATATATTGATGATATATGACAGGGTGTTATATATATATATATATTGATGATATATGACAGGGTGTTATATAGTTATATATATTGATGATATATGGCAGAGTGTTATATATATATATATTGATGATATATGACAGGGTGTTATATATATATATATTGATGATATATGGCAGGGTGTTATATAGATATATATATATATATTGATGATATATGGCAGGGTGTTATATAGATATATATATATATATTGATGATATATGGCAGGGTGTTATATATATATATATTGATGATATATGGCAGGGTGTTTTATATATATATATTGATGATATATGGCAGGGTGTTATATATATATATATTGATGATATATGGCAGGGTGTTATATATATATATTGATGATATATGGCAGGGCGTTATATAGTTATATATATTGATGATATATGGCAGGGTGTTATATAGTTATATATATTGATGATATATGGCAGGGCGTTATATAGTTATATATATTGATGATATATGGCAGGGTGTTATATATATATATTGATGATATATGGCAGGGTGTTATTATATATATATATTGATGATATATGGCAGGGCGTTATATATATATATATTGATGATATATGGCAGGGTGTTATATATATAAATATTGATGATATATGGCAGGGCGTTATATATATATATATTGATGATATATGGCAGGGGGTGTTATATAGTTATATATATATATATTGAGTTATATATATATATTGATATATGACATATGTTATAGGGTATATATATATTGATGATATATGGCAGGGCGTTATATAGTTATATATATTGATGATATATGGCAGGGTGTGTTATATAGTTATATATATATATTGATGATATATGGCAGGGTGTTATATAGTTATATATATATATATTGATGATATATGACAGGGTGTTATATATATATATATTGATGATATATGGCAGGGTGTTATATAGTTATATATATATATTGATGATATATGGCAGGGGTTATATATATATATATTGATGATATATAGTTATATTATATATATTGATGATATATGGCAGGGCATTATATAGTTATATATATTGATGATATATGGCAGGGTGTTATATAGTTATATATATTGATGATATATGGCAGGGCGTTATATAGTTATATATATATATATTGATGATATATGGCAGGGTGTTATATATATATATTGATGATATATGGCAGGGCGTTATATAGTTATATATATATATATTGATGATATATGGCAGGGCGTTATATAGTTATATATATATATATATATATATTGATGATATATGGCAGGGCGTTATATATATATATTGATGATATATGGCAGGGCGTTATATAGTTATATATATATATATTGATGATATATGGCAGGGCGTTATATAGTTATATATATTGATGATATATGGCAGGGTGTTATATATATATATATTGATGATATATGGCAGGGCGTTATATAGTTATATATATTGATGATATATGGCAGGGTGTTATATATATATATATTGATGATATATGGCAGGGCGTTATATAGTTATATATATATATATTGATGATATATGGCAGGGCGTTATATAGTTATATATATATATATTGATGATATATGGCAAGGCGTTATATATATATATTGATGATCTATGGCAGGGCGTTATATAGTCATATACTTTTGGCCTATTTGCATTGACCCCCTCTCACCCTCACCCCCATTTTTAAAGTGATGCGTCTCTCTGTTTATTATCTATACATAGTCACTTTACCTACATTTACATAAACTCAGCAAAAATAGAAATGCCCCTTTTTCAGGACCCTGTCTTTCAAAGATAATTTGTAAAAATCCAAATAACTTCACAGATCTTCATTATAAAGGGTTGAAACACTGTTTCCCATGCTTGTTCAATGAACCATAAACAATGAATGAACATGCACCTGTAGAACGGTCGTTAAGACACTAACAGCTTACAGCCGGTAGGAAACTAAGGTCACAGTTATGAAAACTTAGGACACTAAAGAGGCCTTTCTACTGACTCTGAAAAACACCTAAAGAAAGATGCCCAGGGTCCCTGCTCATCTGCGTGGAGGCATGAGGACTGCAGATGTGGCCAGGGCAATAAATTGCAAAGTCCGTACTGCCTTAGACAGCGCTACAGGGAGACAGGACGGACAGCTGATCGTCCTCACAGTGGCAGACCACGTGTAACAAGACCTGCACAGGATCGGAAAATCTGAACATCACACCTGCGGGACAGGTACAGAATGGAAACAACTGCCCGAGTTACACCAGGAACACACAATCCCTCCATCAGACTGTCCGCAATAGGCAGAAAGAGGCTGGACTGAGGGCTTGTAGGCCTGTTGTAAGGCAGGTCCTCACCAGACATCACCGGCAACAACGTCGCCTATGGGCATAAACCCACCGTCGCTGGACCAGCGATATTGTCATACCAGGGGTAATGGTCGGATTTGCGCAGGGTATCCTGCTTCCTGCAGGCTCATCCTGACATGACCCTCCAGCATGACAATGCCACCAGCCATACTGCTTGTTCTGTGCGTGATTTCCTGCAAGACAGGAATGTCAGTGTTCTGCCATGGCCAGCGAAGAGCCTGGATCTCAATCCCTTTGAGCACATCTGGGACCTGTTGAATGGGAGGGTCAGGGCTAGGGCCATTCCCCCCAGAAACTTGCAGGTGCCTTGGTGGAAGAGTGAGGTAACATCTCACAGCAAGAACTGGAAAATATGGTGCAGTTCATGAGGAGGAGATGCACTGCAGTACTTAATGCAGCTGGTGGCCACACCAGATACTGACTGTTACTTTTGATTTGATCCCTCCTTTGTTCAGGGACACATTATTCCATTTCTGTTAGTCACATGTCTGTGGAACTTGTTCAGTTTATTTCTCAGTTGTTGCATCTTGTTATGTTCATCCAAATATTTACACATGTTTAAGTTTGCTGAAAATAAACACAGTTGACAGTGAGAGGACGTTTCTTTTTTTGCAGAGGTTATTACCTTAATTACCTCGACAAACCGGTGCCCCCGCACATTGACTCTGTACCGTAACACCCTGTATATAGCCTCCACATTGACTCTGTACCGGTACCCCCTGTATATAGCCTCCACATTGACTCTGTACCAGTATCCCCTGTATATAGCCTCCACATTGACTCTGTACCGGTACCACCTGTATATAGCCTCCACATTGACTCTGTACTGGTACCCCCTGTATATAGCCTTCACATTGACTCTGTACCGTAACACCCTCTATATAGCCTCCACGTTGACTCTGTACCGTAATACCCTGTATATAGCCTCCACATTGACTCTGTACCGTAATACCCCGCATATAGCCTCCACATTGACTCTGTACCGTAATACCCTGTATATAGCCTCCACATTGACTCTGTACCGTAATACCCTGTATATAGCCTCCACATGGACTCTGTACCGTAATACCCTGTATATAGCCTCCACATTGACTCTGTACCGTAACACCCTGTATATAGCCTCCACATTGACTCTGTACCGTAATACCCTGTATATAGCCTCCACATTGACTCTGTACTGTAATACCCTGTATATAGCCTCGTTACTGTTATTTTATTGTTGGTATTTAATTATTTTTTATATTTTCTTTAGTTACTTAATAGCAGGCTAGTGATTGCTCAAATCAAATCACATTTTATTGGTCACATACACATGGTTAGCAGATGTTAATGTGAGTGTAGCGAAATGCTTGTGATAGACAAGGATTCCTTCCAAACAACTCATTGTTGAATTTGCAATTTTCAACTTGTTGTGTAATGTTTATGTCCAATGGCCGATGAGCACCGATAAGTTTTCTCTATAATTACTCTTCATTATTTATCCTCATATGTCAAGGATTAAAAAGGGTTTGCCAATAGAATATCGATTTGATTCATGGTGATGACTGCTACCTAAGATTTTGAAAGCATGATGTTGACATGATCAAAGCTACTGTAAATATAACGTGATTTGACAAGGCCAATAACCTTGAGCCTTCTTGGATGGGCACTCCTAATGTAACTCTATGTCAGCACCCAAGGGGCTTGAATTTTCGAGCTCTACCCTTAGACTTGGCGTTGAAGTAGTGTCCCCATGAGTGACAGAACACTGAGCCAATCACAGCACAACCAGAGAACATTACCGACACCTACACCCTGTATTTTCCACTTGGCTGCCCAACCACCACAGAAAACACTGAGCTGTGCTGAAAGACCTGCATTTTTGGAGTTGCCTTTGTATGTGGCTTAATTAACTCAATCAAAATAAAAATAAACATTTTTACATTGTTTGCAAACTGATATGACACATAAATCCCAAAATAACATGCAAAACAGGCAAGCCGAAAAAAAGAAGGAAAAAAAGTGGGGCTCATAACAAGTGTGGCTCTGCCCCACCTGTCCAGAATGACGGGTCGCCATTGATCTCAGTTACCAGCGGAGCAAGGTATCAAACCGTTAAAGCACTGTGAGGTGTGAACACTGCCCCTGAGTCCCACAGAGAGTGTAGGACGCAGCTTGCAGGATCTCTACAGTGTAGAGCGGGCAGCACTGTGAACGTGTCAACGACAGCCTACTCAAACTCTCCAAGCATCTGTCTCTCTGCTTCTCTGTTTCTTTCTTTCTCTACCTAATTTCACCACCTCTCTCCCCAAGTAGGTTAAAGTATCTTTCCCCATCTTTTGATATTGTGTTTAAAAGGTTAAAACGCATCAAATCAGTGCATATTTTTACCTTGTCTGCTCGGGGATTCGATCCGACGCTTTAACCACTAGGCAACCTGTTTCCCCAAATGGTTATATACAGAGGCACAAACGTTTGCCAAAAATAATGTGGGTATAATATTGATTGATCTAGAAATTGAACAAGTTTTATGTGTTCATGTTTTTTTTTAATGGTCGAACTGATAAACTGCACAAAATAATTCTCAATTCTCACTTTATATAATTGACCTTCACACAATATGCTCAGAGCCTGCCTCAGAGCACCCAGCAAACATATCCAGTTGTCACACAGTAAACACAGCAAAGTTGTCAACAGTTATAACACAAACGTTTCAGTAAACTCACCAGACACTCTTTTGTTGATAGTGATTCCTGAAGATGAGTTATTCCACTCCTAATTTACCGCAGACAGCCTAATGATACAGAGCGAGAGAAACCGACTGCTGCGAGCCTTGAAAAAGCGAAGTGAGGTGAGATGTCTCCACATTGTCCTCCTTCCTCACGTTATAAACAAAGTCCGCATGCTGGTCTGGGAAGGCCACTCCTCCAATAGTCAATTACACTCCATGTTCCTGCGCTGCGCTTCCCAGCCCCTCCAGCTCTCTCGCCAAGAAAATATCTGCTTATTTCACTCATGACGCACACCGGGTGGGAATAAAGTGTTTGTGCAGGTGTATCTATTCCACTACAGTATTGGTTTGGTAATTTAACAACGGGCAGAGACAAGTCGTTTGTTTTATTCAACAAGTAATTACACCCTTCCAGTTCCAAATGATGAAAAATACAAATATTCAAAATCATATTATTTTTGATGATAAAAATACAGGGTATATAAAAGTTGTTTTATTTTGCATATAGGCGGTAAGGTGCATTTATTAAAATTCAGATTTATATATATAAAAAAACATTTAGATGATTACAACTAGAAACAAACAGGCAACACACCTCTCTTATTCTGAGCTTAGATCTCAGTGGATGATCCAGAACCATGGAAACAGATTCTCCATAGAATTAAAAGGATTCCGCTTCTCATTCTATGTTCTACAGTTCCATCTCTATGATCAAAACTGGAGAGGCCTCGGCGGTACAGACAAACGTAACAGAATTCAGAATAAAATATTCCATTATCCAACTTCATAAACTGTGTATATTATTGTTATAGTATAGCATATACTTTCAATTCAATGGTGTGATGGAAAAATCAGTGGTTGGAATGGCTGGAATGAACAGGCACTGGTTTTACATTGAGTTTCAACATGGCTAGCACCCTTTTGAGTAAAAAAAAAAGAAGATAATAATTACAAATGTAAAAATGTCAGGATAGACTTTTGTCTATACACAATCAATAAGACGGTAGTCACACTTTCCTAGAACACTGTAGACATTCCTTATCTCCTTGGTTATACGACAACAATAAGTAAAGTATATTGTAATGACTATGACTGTAAAATATTCATTCAAAAAAAAACAAAAGGACAAGACTAACATTAACATTATCATGAGATGTTTCCTTTTATAATATAACACAGGCGGAAGGATATTTAGGAGTGAAAACCTTATTCTCGAGACCGTAAACAAAGTAGTCGTAGTCTTTTCCACTGTAGGAATAGAAGGCGTGAGTGATGGGAACCAACTCGATGGTTTGACGCTGTGAACAAAACAGAAACATTTGAGTAGATATTACTACACATGATCAACAGAGCCTCTATCCCAGGAATGATCTGTTATATTTATGTCAGTGCTGCCCTCTAGTGGCCGTTAACAGGAATAACATTTTAGTTTTTTTAAGGAAGAAAGGTTGTAGTTGAACAGTAAAGAAACTGGCCTCAGGTGGGGCACGGCAGGAGGGGAGAAGTCCATTCAGGAGTATTACAGGCTGAGATACCCTTTCCACACTATCATCCTGACCCAAATCAAACTGGGTTGACTCCAAAAACTCTGCTCGAAAAGTAATCAGGCTAGCTCAGTACGGCTTGGTCTGACTCGGCTTGGTTAGGTTCGGTATTGTGAAAAGCCCTAGAGCAGACTCACTGGCTGCAGGATGCGACTGACAGAGGAGAGGACGAAGGAAGTAAGAAAGAATGCAGTTGAGTAGTATTGGGACAGAACCCTTACAGGTGTAACTCATTTGTAAGTCGCTCTGGATAAGAGCGTCTGCTAAATGACTTAAATGTAAATGTAATGTAAATGCAGGATTCTACTGACAGAGGAGGAAGGAAGGAAAGGAAAGATGGAAGAAAGCAGGATTATTAGGAAAGGTCCCTAACAGGGCTGAAAGACTAGAAAAACACCTGTTGTAGGATACAACTGACGAGAGAGAGAGAGAGAGAGAGAGAGAGAGAGAGAGAGAGAGAGAGAGAGAGAGAGAGAGAGAGAGAGAGAGAGAGAGAGAGAGAGAGAGAGAGAGAGAGAGAGAGAGAGAGAGAGAAAATCACGAGTATTGGACCAGGACACTAGCTATAGGCCCAGAGATAACTCACCTGCTGTAGGATGAGAAGTGGACCAGGACACCAGCTATAGGCCCAGAGATAACTCACCTGCTGTAGGATGAGAAGTGGACCAGGACACCAGCTATAGGCCCAGAGATAACTCACCTGCTGTAGGATGAGAAGTGGACCAGAACACCAGCTATAGGCCCAGCGATAACTCACCTGTTGTAAGATGAGTATTGGACCAGGACACCAGCTATAGACCCAGAGATAACTCACCTGTTATAAGATGAGTATTGGACCAGGACACCAGCTATAGGCCCAGAGATAACTCACCTGATGTAAGATGAGTATTGGACCAGGACACCAGCTATAGACCCAGAGATAACTCACCTGTTGTAAGATGAGTATTGGACCAGGACACCAGCTATAGGCCCAGAGATAACTCACCTGTTGTAGGATGAGTATTGGACCAGGACACCAGCTATAGGCCCAGAGATAACTCACCTGTTGTAGGATGAGAATTGGACCAGAACACCAGCTATAGGCCCAGAGATAACTCACCTGTTGTAGGATGAGAATTGGACCAGAACACCAGCTATAGGCCCAGAGATAACTTAGCTGTTGTAGGATGAGAATTGGACCAGAACACCAGCTATAGGCCCAGAGATAACTCACCTGTTGTAGGATGAGAATTGGACCAGAACACCAGCTATAGGCCCAGAGATAACTTACCTGTTGTAGGATGAGAATTGGACCAGAACACCAGCTATAGGCCCAGAGATAACTTACCTGTTGTAGGATGAGAATTGGACCAGAACACCAGCTATAGGCCCAGAGATAACTCACCTGCTGTAGGATGAGTATTGGACCAGGACACCAGCTATAGGCCCAGAGATAACTTACCTGTTGTAGGATGAGAATTGGACCGGAACACCAGCTATAGGCCCAGAGATAACTCACCTGTTGTAGGATGAGAATTGGACCAGAACACCAGCTATAAGCCCAGAGATAACTCACCTGTTGTAGGATGCGACAGGGAACTTGCTGTGGTGAGAACTTGCTGTGGTGTTCCTGAGACGCCTTCCTGGAGGCGTCACAGATCTCCTGGTCAGGAAAACCCACGATGGGGTACACCTGGGGGAATGAGCCCGGTAAGGTTAGAGTATGATAACATAACACCACAGTGACAGGCATGTAGCCTGATGGGAGTTCTAGCCAACCTCTCTATCATGGTCACATAGAGATCTGGGATCAGGTTAACACATCTTTACAGCCCTTCTACTCTGGGAAAATAAAATAGATCCTTACCAGAATACTTTCATCAACGAAGAAGGCGTCCCCAGACACCTTCTCAAACTTCTTGAGAGGGAACTCAGGCAGCCGGTCCGGTACGAACTCAAACACGTGGTTCTTCCTGCAGGAAAATGGACCAACGGGATGCTTCTGTTTCAGTGTTTCCCCTATATTCATTTACCAGCTGCCACAATGTAATATGATGGAATCATTTGAGTCTATATTTTTTGGGCTGAGACGCTCTTAAATGGACAGTCGTTAGCTCAACGACTGGAGTCTATGGGAATAGCTAGCATGTAACTGCGCTAATCCATTGCCACCACTGCTGATATAAATACTAGGGGAAATCCTTGATTCTGTTGACTTAAGAGTTTACACAATATTACAGGTTACAATGACATGAACTGTTTGTTCAGCTTGTAATATGACATTTCAGTTCAGTTCAGCAGGACAATAACATGAACTGTTTGTTCAGCTTGTAATATGACTCTTCAGTTCAGCAGGACAATAACATGAACTGTTTGTTCAGCTTGTAATATGACTCTTCAGTTCAGTAGGACAATAACATGAACTGTTTGTTCAGCTTGTAATATGACTCTTCAGTTCAGCAGGACAATAACATGAACTGTTTGTTCAGCTTGTAATATGACTCTTCAGTTCAGCAGGACAATAACATGAACTGTTTGTTCAGCTTGTAATATGACTCTTCAGTTCAGCAGGACAATAACATGAACTGTTTGTTCAGCTTGTAATATGACTCTTCAGTTCAGCAGGACAATAACATGAACTGTTTGTTCAGCTTGTAATATGACTCTTCAGTTCAGCAGGACAATAACATGAACTGTTTGTTCAGCTTGTAATATGACTCTTCAGTTCAGCAGGACAATAACATGAACTGTTTGTTCAGCTTGTAATATGACTCTTCTGTTCAGTAGGACAATAACATGAACTGTTTGTTCAGCTTGTAATATGACTCCTCAGTTCAGCAGGACAATAACATGAACTGTTTGTTCAGCTTGTAATATGACTCTTCAGTTCAGCAGGACAATAACATGAACTGTTTGTTCAGCTTGTAATATGACTCTTCAGTTCAGTTCAGCAGGACAATAACATGAACTGTTTGTTCAGCTTATAATATGACTCTTCAGTTCAGTTCAGCAGGACAATAACATGAACTGTTTGTTCAGCTTGTATTACGACTCTTCTGTTCAGTTCAGCAGGACAATAACATGAACTGTTTTTTCAGCTTGTATTACGACTCTTCTGTTCAGTAGGACAATAACATGAACTGTTTGTTCAGCTTGTATTACGACTCTTCAGTTCAGTTCAGCAGGACAATAACATGAACTGTTTGTTCAGCTTGTAATATGACTCTTCAGTTCAGTTCAGCAGGACAATAACATGAACTGTTTGTTCAGCTTATAATATGACTCTTCAGTTCAGTTCAGCAGGACAATAACATGAACTGTTTGTTCAGCTTGTATTACAACTCTTCTGTTCAGTTCAGCAGGACAATAACATGAACTGTTTGTTCAGCTGGTATTACGACTCTTCTGTTCAGTAGGACAATAACATGAACTGTTTGTTCAGCTGGTATTACGACTCTTCTGTTCAGTAGGACAATAACATGAACTGTTTGTTCAGCTTGTAATACGACTCTTCAGTTCAGTAGGACAATAACATGAACTGTTTGTTCAGCTTGTATTACGACTCTTCTGTTCAGTTCAGCAGGACAATAACATGAACAGTTCATTCAGCTTGTATTACCACTCTTCAGTTCAGTAGGACAATAACATGAACAGTTCGTTCAGCTTGTAATACGACTCTTCAGTTCAGTAGGACAATAACATGAACAGTTCGTTCAGCTTGTAATACGACTCTTCAGTTCAGCAGGACAATAACATGAACTGTTTGTTCAGCTTGTATTACGACTCTTCTGTTCAGTTCAGTAGGACAATAACATGAACAGTTCGTTCAGCTTGTATTACGACTCTTTGTGGCGTTAAGAACATCATAATACCCTGACTACACCGCTCACGTTGCAAAATAAATGTAGAAATCTATATTAGTCAATTATTTCCCCCACACTGCTCACGCGCGCCAACGAGCGTCTGCAAGTCTTGCCTCTTCCATCTCCTCATAGGTTCACAGAAACAGGTGCCCACGTTCCATCTCCTCATTGGTTATACCCACGTGGGTGATAGAAAGACGAACGAGGTTGGTGGCGGTAAGGCACCTAACTTATGAAAGTTGACAATCGCAATATAAAGCCCAGAGAAGAAAAGGCCTGGAAGGAGCAGAGATGACTAGAATCGATTCGGTTGACCGTTTTATGTGTGGATTAATTGTCGGAGTAGAGGACCTTGTGCATCTCAGGTTAAATAACAACTCAATGTTTATGTCCCAGGACAAATTAGCTAGCACCAGAACGCTAGCTAAATAGGACAAATTAGCTAGCAAGTGTAAGCTAGCTAAATAGGACAAATTAGCTAGCAAGTGTAAGCTAGCTAAATAGGACAAATTAGCTAGCAAGTGTAAGCTAGCTAAATAGGACAAATTAGCTAGCAAGTGTAAGCTAGCTAAATAGGACAAATTAGCTAGCAAGTGTAAGCTAGCTAAATAGCCATAACAGTTTAATGTTTTTCGACCTGTCCCCAAATTAATGTAATTGGTTAAGAGTTTGTTTTGATATTTTAACCTGCATGTCGCGATTGCGTTTGGTGTGCGGGGACAAAATAAATGTATGCATGATGGGGCAAGATGGCGCACACGGACAGCCGACGCATTGTGACATCTTCGGGCCGTTTAAAGGACCGACGCACTGTGACATCTTCGGGCCGTTTAAAGGACCGACGCACTGTGACATCTTCGAGCCATTTAAAGGACCGACCCATTGTGACATCTTCGGGCCGTTAAAGGACCGACGCACTGTGACATCTTCGGGCCGTTTAAAGGACCGACGCACTGTGACATCTTCGGGCCGTTTAAAGGACCGACGCACTGTGACATCTTCGGGCCGTTAAAGGACCGACGCACTGTGACATCTTTGGGCCGTTAAAGGACCGACGCACTGTGACATCTTCGGGCCGTTAAAGGACCGACGCACTGTGACATCTTCGAGCCGTTAAAGTACCGACACATTGTTAAAAACACTTTGTAGGCTTAGGTTCCATCGGGGAAACCGGGCCCAGTTCAGTACCATGTGATGGTGAGCTGAATGAAGTGCATCAGGTTTCTGTTGCCCTGACAGGTGGGGCAGGTCTTGTGTCCGTGTCCATGGCAGAACGTGCATCTAGAGGAGAGACATCAATCAATCAATTAGCCAATCAATCAATCAATCAACAAATGAATAAATGACGTCCATGGTAGAACATACACCTGAATAAAAGACATTAATAAATCAATTAGCCAACCAATCAACAGAAAGTACATCTGGAGGAGAAAACTGGAACAAAGGAGAGTTTTAATCATCGAAACTCAAGGGGATATAATCAATCAATCACTAAATAAATCACTTAATCATTATTGATACAATGCAATTTGCAGCTCATATACTGGTGCTGTCCTTTAAAAACATTTTTATTTTTACCTTTATTTAACTAGGCAAGTCAGTTAAGAACAAATTCTTATTTTCAATGACGGCCTAGGAACAATGGGTTAACTGCCTGTTCAGGGGCAAAATGACAGATTTGTACCATGCCAGCTCGGGGTTTGAACTTGCAACCTTCTGGTTACTAGTCCAACGCTCTAACCACTAGGCTAACCTGCCGCCAGTTTGACTTAACATGAAATAAAATGCCTAGTTGCAGTAGACATTATCTTAAGACATCTTAACTCGTTTTTGATATCATGAACAGAGAGATTGTGAGTATATCAGTATATCATTGTGATGAGGAAGCTCTTCTCTTGTCCTGGCACTGCAATGGTGGAACTAGCACGGACTACATAGAGCCAGTCTATTGAAGAGAAATGTACTTAATATGAATGTGATATGTGGCTGTTTTCACCTAGCTATCTTAAGATGAATGCATTAACTGTAAGTCGCTCTGGATGAGAGCTTCTGCTCAATGCAAAATATACAGTAAATGTAGGTGTAAATACTGTAAATATATACAATAAATGTAGGTGTAAATACTGTACAAATATACAGTAAATGTAGTTGTAAATACTGTACAAATATACAATAAATGTAGGTGTAAATACTGTAAAAATATACAGTAAATGTAGGTGTAAATACTGTAAAAATATACAGTAAATGTAGGTGTAAATACTGTACAAATATACAATAAATGTAGGTGTAAATACTGTAAAAATATACAGTAAATGTAGGTGTAAATACTGTACAAATATACAATAAATGTAGGTGTAAATACTGTAAAAATATACAGTAAATGTAGGTGTAAATACTGTAAAAATATACAGTAAATGTAGGTGTAAATACTGTAAAAATATACAGTAAATGTAGGTGTAAATACTGTAAAAATATACAGTAAATGTAGGTGTCCTGCACCTCTTCCTCCCCCTTCCTTGGCAGCTGGAACATCTGTTGTTTCCGGCCCTGTTGTTACGTCCATGTCCTGTTGTCCTGCGACCATGTCCGTGGCAGAACGGACACCGCCTCTGAAACAGGGGACAGTTTATCAATACCTCTGAAACAGGGCCAAGAGGTTTCCCTGGCAACATGTCCGGACCCAAAAAACAACTCTGCACCCTGGTAGTTATAACCTACGGGGGGTGATTCTCGGACATAGAGAGAATCTGCATTGAGAAGGCTTTTTAAGTCGGAATAGGCTTTAATTTATGGACGGAAAACCACCCCTATAACTTGCTGGTCAGGTCACGTCGCTCAGGAAAACAACTCCTGGGCCTCCTAGACTAAAATGTCTAAAGAGAAGTGAGAAAGAGGGGATGTAAATAAGGAGGGAGGAGTTGCTACTTACATTTCCCCTCCCTGCACAGTGTGTGCAGCGCGTCCTACCACAGCCATGGCATCGGTGGCACGTCTGAAACAAACACAGCAGTGGTGAGGAGCGGAACACACACGCACACACACACACACACATGCACACACACACACACGCACGCACGCACGCACGCACACACACACGCACACACGCACACCCACACACACACAAGCACGCACACACACACACACACGCACACACGCACGCACGCACACACACACACACGCACACACACATACACACACAACATAGAAGGACAAACAAATGTATAACACACACACACGTGTCACACACAACCTTTACAGAATTTTGGACTCAGAAAAATGCCTAAATTACCGAAAAGCAGAGATGATGTATATTTTACTGAAAAGCAGAGTTGATGTATATTTGACTGAAAAGCAGAGATGATGTATTTACTGAAAAGCAGAGATGATGTATTTACTGAAAAGCAGAGATGATGTATTTACTGAAAAGCAGAGTTGATGTGAAGGACGTAAGACTCTTTCCTTTCAGGAGGTAATAACGTAGACATACCTTTACAAAGGAGGAGTGAGGGACACGCACTTTCAGGATCACATCGATGTATTTCTGCGGCTGTTGCACCGGGACGTCCCACGGAGGTGGGCTCATTCCGTACTGAGGTCCGTCTACCACCTGGCCTGAGAGATTGGAGGAAGAAACGCCATGGGATACCTCGCCTAGTTGCACATCTGTGTGTGTGCTCTAGTTAAGCCAACTCCGTTGGCATGCGTTGTTGTCCCATACGCATAATGTATGGGTACAAACGGGAACTTCTCAGATATGTGTGTATTTTGTAACGGACAGCAAATATGTCAGTTTCTGACAAAACACCTTGTCTAGTTCTTTAAAACAGACAAAAAGCTGTCCTGAGACAGTATGAAATTACCAGTAAATGGCTCCATCTCCCAGGCACTGGATCTGGACTCAGTGTATGTCTCCAAACGATACTGCCAACGAGAGGTTTCATTAGAGATACTGCCAACGAGAGGTTTCATTAGAGATTCTGCCAACGAGAGGTTTCATTAGAGATTCTGCCAACGAGAGGTTTCATTAGAGATTCTGCCAACGAGAGGTTTCATTAGAGATACTGCCAACGAGAGGTTTCATTAGAGATACTGCCAACGAGAGGTTTCATTAGAGATACTGCCAACGAGAGGTTTCATTAGAGATACTGCCAACGAGAGGTTTCATTAGAGATACTGCCAACGAGAGGTTTCATTAGAGATACTGCCAACGAGAGGTTTCATTAGAGATACTGCCAACAAGAGGTTTCATTAGAGATACTGCCAACGAGAGGTTTCATTAGAGATACTGCCAACAAGAGGTTTCATTAGAGATACTGCCAACAAAAGGTTTCATAAGAGATAATACCAACTAAAGGTTTCATTAGAGATACTGCCAACAAGAGGTTTCATTAGAGATACTGCCAACAAAAGGTTTCATAAGAGATAATACCAACTAAAGGTTTCATTAGAGATACTGCCAACAAGAGGTTTCATTAGAGATACTGCCAACAAAAGTCGCTCTGGATAAGAGCGTCTGCTAAATGACTTAAATGTAAATGTAAATGTAAGAGGTTTCATAAGAGATACTGCCAACAAGAGGTTTCATAAGAGATATTATCAACGAGAGGTTTCATTAGAGATATTACCAACTAGAGGTGACATTAGAGATATTACCAACTAGAGGTTTCATTAGAGATATTACCAACTAGAGGTTTCATTAGAGATATTACCAACTAGAGGTGTCATTAGAGATATTACCAACTAGAGGTGTCATTAGAGATATTACCAACTAGAGGTGTCATTAGAGATACTACCAACTAGAGGTTTCATTAGAGATACTGCCAACAAGAGGTTTCATTAGAGATACTGCCAACGAGAGGTTTCATTAGAGATACTGCCAACGAGAGGTTTCATTAGAGATACTGCCAACGAGAGGTTTCATTAGAGATACTGCCAACGAGAGGTTTCATTAGAGATATTACCAACAAGAGGTTTCATTAGAGATATTACTAAGGAGAGGTCTACTATGAAGGGCTAGTTAGCAGACTTACCCGATACATGGTGATAGGTTGTAGCTCCTTGAAGGTCAGGTTTCTGGCAGGCTTGCTGCTTTTGGACCACTTGGAGCCCACAAACTTCAGGAGAGCTTCCCTAGCCACACTCTCTGACACTTGAGGTACCCTGTAGAATTATTGATAAAAGTATTGATAAAGTATTGATACACCCTTGATAAAGATGAGAAAGAAAATACTGTATAAAATAAAGAATACAAATACGGAGATATATTGTATGCTCAAACAAATTAAAAAGTATATATAATATACAATTGCTCAAATAAATAGATTAGCCAAGAACCTTGTACTGGAATTCTACTTTTTAAAAAATATTTTTTTTTAAATGTGTCTCAGCTTAAAGCCCCCATGCAGTCTTTCTAAATGTATATTATTATAAATCATCACTGTGTGTTTATTTCCCTGGACCGCCTCTTGCCGTTGAAATGCTCAGTCTGATCGCGTGGGCGTGTTGTTACAAATGTTTCTATATTTACATACACAACCCTGATTGGCGGATAGGATTGTATCCTCCTACTGTAGGAAGTAGGAGGATACATATGCAAATAAAAGATGACGAGTCATTGGTTAGAATAATCAGATCAGACTGAGATGATAAAAAATAATGTGGGGGCTGTTTTGTTAGACTTCCATGCGGCTTTTGACATTATGGATCATAGTCTGCTGCTGGAAAAACGTGTTATGGCTTTACACACCATGCTATATTGTGGATAAAGAGTTACCTGTCTAACAGAACACAGAGGGTGTTCTTTAATGGAAGCCTCTCCAACATACGGTGGATTGCGAAAGTATTCACCCCCCTTGGCATTTTTCCTATTTTGTTGCCTTACAACCTGGAATTAAAATTGATTTACACAACATGTCTACCACTTTGAAGATCCAAATGATTTTCCTTGTGAAACAAACAAGAAATAATACCAATAAACAAAAAACACTTGCATAACTATTCACAAAGTCAATACTTTGTAGACCCAACTTTGCTTCAATTACAGCTGCAAGTCTCTTGGGGTATGTCTCTATAAGCTTGGCACATCTAGCCACTGGGATTTTTGCCCATTCCTTCAAGGCAACTGCTACAGCTCCTTCAAGTTGGATGGGTTCCGCTGGTGTACAGCGATCTTTAAGTCATAGCACAGATTCTCAATTAGATTGATGTCTGGGCTTTGACTAGGCCATTCCAAGACATTTAAATGTCCTGCTAGAAGGTGAACCTCCGTCCCAGTCTCAAATCTCTAGGTTTCCCTCAAGAATTTCCCAGTATTTAGCACCATCCATCATTCCTTTAATTCTTACCAGATTCCCAGTCCCTGCCGATGAAAAACATACCCACGGCATGATGCTGCCACCACCATGCTTCACTGTGGGGATGGTGTTCTCGGGGTGATGTGAGGTGTTGAGTTTGCGCCAGACATAGTGTTTTCCTTGATGGCCAAAAAGCACAATTTTATTCTCATCTGACCAGAGTACCTTCTTCCATATGTTTGGGGAGTCTCCCACATGCCTTCTGGCAAACAAATGTGTTTTCTTATTTTTTCTTTAACAATGGCTTTTTTCTGTCCACTCTTCTGTAAAGCCCAGCTCTGTGGAGTGTAAGGCTTAAAGTGGTCCTATGGACAGATACTCCAATCTCCGCTGTGGAGCTTTGCAGCTCCTTCATAGTTATCTTTGGTCTCTTTGTTGCCTCTCTGAAACCGTTGAGTGTAGGGGGCAGTATTTTGATGCTTGGATGAAAAACATACCAAAATGAAACTGCCTATTTCTCATGCCCAGAATCTCGAATATGCATATAATTTTCAGATTAAGATAGAAAGCCCTCTAACATTTCATAAACTGTCAAAATATTGTCTGTGAGTATAACAGAACTGATATTGCAGGCGAAAACCTGAGGAAAATCCAACCCGGAAGTGCTGTTTTTACTGAAAGCTCCATGTTCCATAGCCTACCTTCGCTCCATTTAAAGGGATATCAACCAGATTCCTTTTCCTATGGCTTCCAGATGTTGTGAACAGTCTTTAGAAATAGTTTCAGGCTTTTATTTTGAAAAATGAGCGAGAAAGATCACATAGCGTCATTGAATGGCTGGGTGCCAGCAGCGTTTTGCATGCGCAACAGCTTGGAGCAGACATTTTCTCTCTCTTTCCCATTGAAGAAGCTACAGTTTAAATATTATCGATTATATATTGTAAAAACAACCTGAGGATTGATTATAAAAAATGTTTGACATGTTTCTACGAACTTTACAGATACTATTTGGAATTTTAGTCTGCGATGTCGTGACCGCTAGAGCCTGTGGATTTCTGAACATAACGCGCAAACCAAATGGAGGTATTTTGGATATAAAATCATCTTTATGGAACAAAAGGAACATTTATTATGTAACTGGGAGTCTCTTGAGTGCAAACATCCGAAGATCATCAAAGGTAAGCGATTCATATTAATGTTTTTCTGACTTTCGTGACCAATCTACTTGACTGCTAGCTGTTTGTAATTGTTTTGTCTGCTGAGAGAGATGTCCTAACATAAACACTTGGAAAGCGTTTGCTGTAAAGCTTTTTAAATCTGACACGCCAGGTGGATTAACAACAAGCTAAGCTGTGTTTTGCTATATTGCACTTGTGATTTCATGAAATTTAAATATTTTAGTAATTTAATTTGAATTTGGTGCTCTGCAATTCAGCGGATGTTGACGAAAATGATCCCGCTAACGGGATGGGTGCGTCAATAAGTTTGAATGCCCTTGCCTGTTCCGTGAGTTTTGGTGGGCGGCCCTCTCTTGGCAGGTTTGTTGTGGTGACACAACTCTCTTGGCAGGTTTGTTGTGGTGGGATGTTCAAAGTTTATGATTTTATTCTTAACCCAACCCTGATCGGTACTTACATTTACATTTAAGTCATTTAGCAGACGCTCTTATCCAGAGCGACTTACAAATTGGTACTTCTCCACAACTTTGTTCCGGATCTGTTTGGAGAGCTCCTTGGTCTTCATGGTGCCCCTTGCTTGGTGGTGTCCGTTGATTAGTGGTGTTGCAGACTCTGGGTCCTTTCAGAACATATACTGAGATCATGTGACAGATCATGTGACACTTAGATTGCACACAGGTGCACTTTTTTAAACAAATTTTTAAACTTCTGAAGGTAATTGGTTGCACCAGATCTTATTTAGGGGCTTCATAGCAAAGGGGATGGGCTTCATGGAAAGGGGAGGGGCTTCACAGCAAAGGGGATGGGCTTCATAGCAAAGGGGAGGGGCTTCATAGCAAAGGGGGTGAATACATATGCACACACCACTTCTGTTTTTATTTTTTTTTGTGGTTTTTTGAAACAAGTATTTTTATTTTTTTCACTTCACTAATTTGGACTATTTTGTGTATGTTCATTACACGAGAGCCAAATAAAAATCTATTTAAAATTACAGGTTGAAATGCAACAAAATAGAAAAAATGCCAAGGGGGGGTGAATACTTTCGCAATCTACTGTAAATGCCTGGAGTTTGCTAAACAACATTAGCTCTTGGATTGCCATGGTCAGATACAATAATAGATGACACAATAATAGATGACACTATAATAGATGACACTATAATAGATGACACTATAATAGATGACACTATAATAGATGACACTATAATAGAAAACACTATATGACACTATAATAGAGCTCTGTGGCCAAGCACACCAGTGGTGGGTTTGGTGTCGAAAGTAGGATGCATATTTAGTGAATAACCTCATCCTTACTGTAAAATATGGTGGTGGATATTTGATGTTACTGGACTATTTTGCTTTCACTGGTCCTGTGGCCCTTGTTAAGGTCAACGTACCAGGACATTTTAGGCCAAAACTTGGATGCCTCTGCCAGGAGGCTGAAACTTGGCTGCAAGTGGATCTTCCAGAAAAACCATAACCACGAACACACATCAAAATCCGCAAAGAAATGGTTAATTGACCCACGAAATTAACATTTTGCAATGGCCATCTTAGTCTCCGGACTTGAACACCATTAAAAACCTGTTGATGTCGAAGGACATCAAGGATCTGGAAAGATTCTGTATGGAGGAATGGGCTTCGATCCCTCGCAATGTGTTCTCCAATCTCGTAAAACATTTTAGAAAAGGGATGTGGCGTTATCCTCGAAAGGGAAGTACTGAAAACAGAAAATCTCTTTCTCCGAGTATTAGAATCAAATAATTTCCCCCCAAAAAGGTTGCATACAATAACTCAATATTTGTATTATTTACTTAATACAGTCTTTTTAGCTCATCTTTATCAAGGTAGTCTGGAGTGTAGTAGCAGTATAGTACTGCAGTCTGGGTGTAGTAGTACTGTAGTCTGGGGTGCAGTAGTACTGTAGTCTGGGGTGTAGTAGTACTGTAGTAGTACTGTAGTATGGGGGGTAGTAGCAGTATAGTACTGTAGTGTGAGGTGTAGTAGTACTGTACTCTGAGGTGTAGTAGTACTGTAGTGTGAGGTGTAGTAGTACTGTAGTGTGAGGTGTAGTAGTACTGTAGTCTGGGGTGTAGTAGTACTGTAGTCTGGGGGTGTAGTAGTACTGTAGTCTGGGGGTGTAGTAGTACTGTAGTCTGGGGTGTAGTAGTACTGTAGTCTGGGGTGTAGTAGTACTGTAGTCTGGGGGTGTAGTAGTACTGTAGTCTGGGGGTGTAGTAGTACTGTAGTAGTACTGTAGTCTGGGGGTGTAGTAGTACTGTAGTCTGGGGGTGTAGTAGTACTGTAGTCTGGGGTGTAGTAGTACTGTAGTAGTACTGTAGTCTGGGGGTGTAGTAGTACTGTAGTAGTACTGTAGTCTGGGGGTGTAGTAGTACTGTAGTCTGGGGGTGTAGTAGTACTGTAGTCTGGGGTGTAGTAGTACTGTAGTCTGGGGGTGTAGTAGTACTGTAGTCTGGGGGTGTAGTAGTACTGTAGTCTGGGGGTGTAGTAGTACTGTAGTAGTACTGTAGTCTGGGGGTGTAGTAGTACTGTAGTAGTACTGTAGTCTGGGGGTGTAGTAGTACTGTAGTCTGGGGGTGTAGTAGTACTGTAGTCTGGGGGTGTAGTAGTACTGTAATGTGAGTGGTTTAACGCTCTTCAGCTGCTGACTCTGGAGCACATGTACGATGTACAGCTCACAGCATGGTTTCAAATCCAGCCCACTGTTCTTTCAGAATTCTCTTTATCCAATAAACATAGTAAACACTTCTATATTAAATAGCACAGTACTGTATCTAGTCTCACCTGACGTTCGGGACAGATGCATTCCTGTCATTCTCAGGTTGAGGGTTGTAGGCAGGGGGAGGAGGGTACAGCTGGTCTCCCGTGTCTGAGGGAAATACAAGCATTTCAGTCATTCATATGAAGGCAATCATGAAGTTATTTCGGTAATTAAACTTCAACACAGACGGGGTAAACACTGGAATCTACAGCCAAGTCAATCACCTTGTCTGCTTCAGAAATGGGCACCCTATTCCCAACACAGTGCGTTACTTTTGGCCAGTGCCACATAGACATCTGGTAAATTGTAGTGCACTATGTAGGGAATGGGGTGCCGTTTGAGACAGTTACGATAACATTCAGCGTCGTGTTCTAAAGGGCAGCGTAGTGTTCTAAATGACAGCGTCGTGTTCTAAAGGACAGCGTCGTGTTCTAAAGGACAGCGTCGTGTTCTAAAGGACAGCGTCGTGTTCTAAAGGACAGCGTCGTGTTCTAAATGACAGCGTAGTGTTCTAAATGACAGCGTAGTGTTCTAAATGACAGCGTCGTGTTCTAAAGGGCAGCGTAGTGTTCTAAAGGGCAGCGTCGTGTTCTAAAGGGCAGCGTCGTGTTCTAAATGACAGCGTCGTGTTCTAAAGGGCAGCGTAGTGTTCTAAAGGGCAGCGTCGTGTTCTAAAGGGCAGCGTCGTGTTCTAAAGGGCAGCGTCGTGTTCTAAAGGACAGCGTCGTGTTCTAAATGACAGCGTAGTGTTCTAAATGACAGCGTAGTGTTCTAAATGACAGCGTCGTGTTCTAAAGGGCAGCGTAGTGTTCTAAAGGGCAGCGTCGTGTTCTAAAGGGCAGCGTCGTGTTCTAAATGACAGCGTCGTGTTCTAAAGGGCAGCGTAGTGTTCTAAAGGGCAGCGTCGTGTTCTAAAGGGCAGCGTCGTGTTCTAAAGGGCAGCGTCATGTTCTAAAGGACAGCGTCGTGTTCTAAAGGACAGCGTCGTGTTCTAAAGGACAGCGTAGTGTTCTAAAGGGCAGCGTGGTGTTCTAAAGGACAGCGTGGTGTTCTAAAGGGCAGCGTCGTGTTCTAAAGGACAGCGTGGTGTTCTAAAGGGCAGCGTCGTGTTCTAAAGGACAGCGTGGTGTTCTAAAGGACAGCGTCGTGTTCCAAAGGACAGCGTAGTGTTCTAAAGGACAGCGTCGTGTTCTAAAGGACAGCGTAGTGTTCTAAAGGGCAGCGTCGTGTTCTAAAGGGCAGCGTGGTGTTCTAAAGGGCAGCGTCGTGTTCTAAAGGACAGCGTAGTGTTCTAAAGGGCAGCGTCGTGTTCTAAAGGACAGCGTCGTGTTCTAAAGGACAGCGTAGTGTTCTAAAGGGCAGCGTCGTGTTCTAAAGGACAGCGTGGTGTTCTAAAGGGCAGCGTCGTGTTCTAAAGGACAGCGTGGTGTTCTAAAGGGCAGCGTCGTGTTCTAAAGGACAGCGTGGTGTTCTAAAGGACAGCGTAGTGTTCTAAATGACAGCGTGGTGTTCTAAAGGACAGCGTAGTGTTCTAAAGGACAGCGTCGTGTTCTAAATGACAGTGTCGTGTTCTAAATGACAGTGTCGTGTTCTAAATGACAGCGTCGTGTTCTAAAGGGCAGCGTCGTGTTCTAAAGGACAGCGTAGTGTTCTAAATGACAGCGGCGTGTTCTAAATGACAGCGGCGTGTTCTAAATGACAGCGTTGTGTTCTAAAGGGCAGCGTCGTGTTCTAAAGGACAGCGTAGTGTTCTAAATGACAGTGTCGTGTTCTAAATGACAGTGGCGTGTTCTAAATGACAGTGTCGTGTTCTAAATGACAGCGTCGTGTTCTAAATGACAGTGTAGTGTTCAAAAGGACAGCGTAGTGTTCTAAAGGACAGCGTAGTGTTCTAAATGACAGCGTAGTGTTCTAAAGGACAGCGTAGTGTTCTAAAGGACAGCGCAGTGTTCTAAAGGACAGCGTAGTGTTCTAAAGGACAGCGTAGTGTTCTAAAGGACAGCGTAGTGTTCTAAAGGACAGCGTAGTGTTCTAAAGGACAGAGTAGTGTTCTAAAGGACAGTGTAATGTTCTAAAGGACAGTTTAGTGTTCTCAAGGACAGCGTAGTGTTCTAAAGGACAGCGTCGTGTTCTAAATGGTAGCGTGGTGTTCTAAAGGACAGCGTAGTGTTCTAAAGGACAGCGTAGTGTTCTAAAGGACAGTGTAATGTTCTAAAGGACAGTGTAGTGTTCTAAAGGACAGTGTAGTTGTTCTAAAGGACAGCATCGTGTTCTAAATGACAGCGTAGTGTTCTAAAGGACAGCGTAGTGTTCTAAATGACAGAGTAGTGTTCTAAAGGACAGCGTCGTGTTCTAAAGGGCAGCGTCATGTTCTAAAGGACAGCGTCGTTTTCTAAATGACAGTGTCGTGGTCTGAAGGACAGCGTAGTGTTCTAAAGGACAGCGTAGTTTTCTAAAGGACAGCGTAGTGTTCTAAATGACAGTGTGGTGTTCTAAAGGACAGCGTGGTGTTCTAAAGGACAGCGTCATGTTCTAAAGGACAGCGTAGTGTTCTAAAGGACAGCGTAGTGTTCTAAAGGACAGCGTAGTGTTCTAAATGACAGCGTAGTGTTCTAAAGGACAGTGTCGTGTTCAGAAGGACAGCGTAGTGTTCTAAATGACAGCGTGGTGTTCGAAAGGACAGTGTAGTGTTCTAAAGGACAGTGTAGTGTTCTAAATGACAGCGTAGTGTTCTAAAGGACAGCGTAGTGTTCTAAAGGACAGCGTAGTGTTCTAAAGGACAGCGTAGTGTTCTAAAGGACAGCGTAGTGTTCTAAAGGACAGTGCCGTGTTCTGAAGGACAGTGTGGTGTTCTAAATGACAGCATAGTGTTCTAAATGACAGCGTAGTGTTCTAAAGGACAGCATAGTGTTCTAAAGGACAGCGTAGTGTTCTAAATGACAGTGTAGTGTTCTAAATGACAGTGTAGTGTTCTGAAGGACAGCGTAGTGTTCTAAATGACAGTGTCGTGTTCTGAAGGACAGCGCAGTGTTCTAAATGACAGTGTCGTGTTCTGAAGGACAGCGCAGTGTTCTAAATGACAGTGTCGTGTTCTAAATGACAGTGTCGTGTTCTAAATGACAGCGTAGTGTTCTAAATGACAGCGTAGTGTTGTAAAGGACAGCGTAGTGTTCTAAAGGACAGCGTAGTGTTCTAAAGGACAGCGTAGTGTTCTAAAGGACAGCGTAGTGTTCTAAAGGACAGTGTCGTGTTCTGAAGGACAGTGTGGTGTTCTAAATGACAGCGTAGTGTTCTAAAGGACAGCATAGTGTTCTAAAGGACAGTGTCTTGTTCAGAAGGACAGCGTAGTGTTATAAATGACAGTGTGGTGTTCTAAAGGACAGTGTAGTGTTCTAAAGGACAGTATCGTGTTCTAAAGGACAGCGTAGTGTTCTAAAGGACAGTGTAGTGTTCTAAAGGACAGCGTAGTATTCTAAAGGACAGCGTAGTGTTCTAGAGGACAGTGTAGTGTTCTAAATGACAGTGTAGTGTTCTAAAGGACAGCGTAGTGTTCTGAAGGACAGCGTGGTGTTCTAAAGGAGAGCGTCGTGTTCTAAATGACAGCGTCGTGTTCTAAATGACAGCGTAGTGTTCTAAAGGACAGTGTAGTGTTCTAAAGGACAGTGTAGTGTTCTAAAGGACAACATCCTGTTCTCAATGACAGCGTAGTGTTCTAAAGGACAGCGTAGAGTTCTAAATGACAGCGTAGTGTTCTAAAGGACAGCGTCGTGTTCTAAAGGACAGCGTCGTGTTCTAAAGGACAGGGTCGTGCTTTAAATTAAAATGTCGTGTTCTGAAGGACAGCGTAGTGTTCTAAATTACAGTGTCGTGTTCTGAAGGACAGCGTCGTGTTCTAAATGACAGCGTGGTGTTCTAAATGACAGCGTAGTGTTCGAAATGACAGCGTAGTGTTCGAAATGACAGCGTAGTGTTCTAAAGGACAGCGTAGTGTTCTAAAGGACAGCGTAGTGTTCTAAAGGACAGCGTAGTGTTCTAAAGGACAGCGTAGTGTTCTAAATGACAGCGTAGTGTTCTAAATGACAGTGTAGTGTTCTGAAGGACAGCGTAGTGTTCTAAATGACAGTGTCGTGTTCTGAATGACAGTGTCGTGTTCTAAATGACAGCGTAGTGTTCTAAATGACAGCGTAGTGTTCTAAAGGACAGCGTAGTGTTCTCAAGGACAGTGTAGTGTTCTAAAGGACAGTGTAGTGTTCTAAAGGACAGTGTAGTGTTCTAAAGGACAGTGTAGTGTTCTAAAGGACCGCGTCGTGTTCTAAAGGACAGCGTAGTGTTCTAAATGACAGTGTAGTGTTCTGAAGGACAGCGTAGTGTTCTAAATGACAGTGTAGTGTTCTAAATGACAGCGTAGTGTTCTAAAGGACAGCGTAGTGTTCTCAAGGACAGTGTAGTGTTCTAAAGGACAGTGTCGTGTTCTGAAGGACAGCGTCGTGTTCTGAAGGACAGCGTCGTGTTCTAAAGGACAGCGTCGTATTCTAAAGGACAGCGTAGTGTTCTGAAGGACAGCGTCGTGTTCTAAAGGACAGCGTCATGTTCTGAAGGACAGCGTAGTGTTCTAAATGACAGTGTAGTGTTCTGAAGGACAGCGTAGTGTTCTAAATGACAGCGTAGTGTTCTAAATGACAGTGTCGTGTTCTAAATGACAGCGTAGTGTTCTAAATGACAGTGTAGTGTTCTGAAGGACAGCGTAGTGTTCTAAATGACAGTGTCGTGTTCTAAATGACAGTGGCGTGTTCTAAATGACAGTGTCATGTTCTAAATGACAGTGTAGTGTTCTGAAGGACAGCGTAGTGTTATAAAGGACAGCGTAGTGTTCTAAAGGACAGCGTAGTGTTCTAAAGGACAGTGTAGTGTTCTAAAGGACCGCATCGTGTTCTAAATGACAGCGTGGTGTTCTAAAGGAGAGCGTAGTAGCGTAGTGTTCTAAATGACAGCGTAGTGTTCTAAATGACAGTGTAGTGTTCTGAAGGACAGCATAGTGTTCTAAAGGACATCGTAGTGTTCTAAATGACAGTGTAGTGTTCTGAAGGACAGCGTAGTGTTCTAAAGGACAGCGTAGTGTTCTAAAGGACAGTGTCGTGTTCTGAAGGACAGTGTCGTGTTCTGAAGGACAGTGTCGTGTTCTGAAGGACAGTGTCGTGTTCTAAAGGACAGCGTAGTGTTCTAAAGGACAGCGTCATGTTCTAAAGGACAGCGTAGTGTTCTAAAGGACAGCGTAGTGTTCTAAAGGACAGCGTAGTGTTCTAAATGACAGCGTAGTGTTCTAAAGGACAGTGTCGTGTTCAGAAGGACAGCGTAGTGTTCTAAATGACAGCGTGGTGTTCGAAAGGACAGTGTAGTGTTCTAAAGGACAGTGTAGTGTTCTAAATGACAGCGTAGTGTTCTAAAGGACAGCGTAGTGTTCTAAAGGACAGCGTAGTGTTCTAAAGGACAGCGTAGTGTTCTAAAGGACAGCGTAGTGTTCTAAAGGACAGTGCCGTGTTCTGAAGGACAGTGTGGTGTTCTAAATGACAGCATAGTGTTCGAAATGACAGCGTAGTGTTCTAAAGGACAGCATAGTGTTCTAAAGGACAGCGTAGTGTTCTAAATGACAGTGTAGTGTTCTAAATGACAGTGTAGTGTTCTGAAGGACAGCGTAGTGTTCTAAATGACAGTGTCGTGTTCTGAAGGACAGCGCAGTGTTCTAAATGACAGTGTCGTGTTCTGAAGGACAGCGCAGTGTTCTAAATGACAGTGTCGTGTTCTAAATGACAGTGTCGTGTTCTAAATGACAGCGTAGTGTTCTAAATGACAGCGTAGTGTTGTAAAGGACAGCGTAGTGTTCTAAAGGACAGCGTAGTGTTCTAAAGGACAGCGTAGTGTTCTAAAGGACAGCGTAGTGTTCTAAAGGACAGTGTCGTGTTCTGAAGGACAGTGTGGTGTTCTAAATGACAGCGTAGTGTTCTAAAGGACAGCATAGTGTTCTAAAGGACAGTGTCTTGTTCAGAAGGACAGCGTAGTGTTATAAATGACAGTGTGGTGTTCTAAAGGACAGTGTAGTGTTCTAAAGGACAGTATCGTGTTCTAAAGGACAGCGTAGTGTTCTAAAGGACAGTGTAGTGTTCTAAAGGACAGCGTAGTATTCTAAAGGACAGCGTAGTGTTCTAGAGGACAGTGTAGTGTTCTAAATGACAGTGTAGTGTTCTAAAGGACAGCGTAGTGTTCTGAAGGACAGCGTGGTGTTCTAAAGGAGAGCGTCGTGTTCTAAATGACAGCGTCGTGTTCTAAATGACAGCGTAGTGTTCTAAAGGACAGTGTAGTGTTCTAAAGGACAGTGTAGTGTTCTAAAGGACAACATCCTGTTCTCAATGACAGCGTAGTGTTCTAAAGGACAGCGTAGAGTTCTAAATGACAGCGTAGTGTTCTAAAGGACAGCGTCGTGTTCTAAAGGACAGCGTCGTGTTCTAAAGGACAGGGTCGTGCTTTAAATTAAAATGTCGTGTTCTGAAGGACAGCGTAGTGTTCTAAATTACAGTGTCGTGTTCTGAAGGACAGCGTCGTGTTCTAAATGACAGCGTGGTGTTCTAAATGACAGCGTAGTGTTCGAAATGACAGCGTAGTGTTCGAAATGACAGCGTAGTGTTCTAAAGGACAGCGTAGTGTTCTAAAGGACAGCGTAGTGTTCTAAAGGACAGCGTAGTGTTCTAAATGACAGCGTAGTGTTCTAAATGACAGTGTAGTGTTCTGAAGGACAGCGTAGTGTTCTAAATGACAGTGTCGTGTTCTGAATGACAGTGTCGTGTTCTAAATGACAGCGTAGTGTTCTAAATGACAGCGTAGTGTTCTAAAGGACAGCGTAGTGTTCTCAAGGACAGTGTAGTGTTCTAAAGGACAGTGTAGTGTTCTAAAGGACAGTGTAGTGTTCTAAAGGACAGTGTAGTGTTCTAAAGGACCGCGTCGTGTTCTAAAGGACAGCGTAGTGTTCTAAATGACAGTGTAGTGTTCTGAAGGACAGCGTAGTGTTCTAAATGACAGTGTAGTGTTCTAAATGACAGCGTAGTGTTCTAAAGGACAGCGTAGTGTTCTCAAGGACAGTGTAGTGTTCTAAAGGACAGTGTCGTGTTCTGAAGGACAGCGTCGTGTTCTGAAGGACAGCGTCGTGTTCTAAAGGACAGCGTCGTATTCTAAAGGACAGCGTAGTGTTCTGAAGGACAGCGTCGTGTTCTAAAGGACAGCGTCATGTTCTGAAGGACAGCGTAGTGTTCTAAATGACAGTGTAGTGTTCTGAAGGACAGCGTAGTGTTCTAAATGACAGCGTAGTGTTCTAAATGACAGTGTCGTGTTCTAAATGACAGCGTAGTGTTCTAAATGACAGTGTAGTGTTCTGAAGGACAGCGTAGTGTTCTAAATGACAGTGTCGTGTTCTAAATGACAGTGGCGTGTTCTAAATGACAGTGTCATGTTCTAAATGACAGTGTAGTGTTCTGAAGGACAGCGTAGTGTTATAAAGGACAGCGTAGTGTTCTAAAGGACAGCGTAGTGTTCTAAAGGACAGTGTAGTGTTCTAAAGGACCGCATCGTGTTCTAAATGACAGCGTGGTGTTCTAAAGGAGAGCGTAGTAGCGTAGTGTTCTAAATGACAGCGTAGTGTTCTAAATGACAGTGTAGTGTTCTGAAGGACAGCATAGTGTTCTAAAGGACATCGTAGTGTTCTAAATGACAGTGTAGTGTTCTGAAGGACAGCGTAGTGTTCTAAAGGATAGCGTAGTGTTCTAAAGGACAGTGTCGTGTTCTGAAGGACAGTGTCGTGTTCTGAAGGACAGTGTCGTGTTCTGAAGGACAGTGTCGTGTTCTAAAGGACAGCGTAGTGTTCTAAAGGACAGCGTAGTGTTCTAAATGACAGTGTAGTGTTCTAAAGGACAGTGTAGTGTTCTAAAGGACAGCGTGGTGTTCTAAAGGACAGCGTAGTTTTCTAAAGAACAGTGTCGTGTTCTGAAGGACAGTGTCGTGTTCTAAATGACAGTGTAGTGTTCTGAAGGACAGCGTAGTGTTCTAAATGACAGTGTCGTGTTCTGAAGGACAGCGTAGTGTTCTAAATGACAGTGTAGTGTTCTAAAGTGAGTCACACAGACAGCTGAATGAGCTGAAAAAGGAGGAGACAAACTGACTGAGACTAATCCCCTCCTTTGGGCTCATCGTACTTCGTCACAGTTCAGTGTGTATGTGTGTGTCTCTCACCTCCCCCTTTGGGCTCGTCGTACCCTGTCACACAGTCCAGCCAGCCAGGAGGGGGCGCCGATGGACCCTCCTCTGGAATGTTGGGATCAAACGCCCCTGTTGATGTCAGGGAAACATCTGGTTCATGTCCCAACTATCCATTAGACCACGCAACAGAAAACAACTCATTCCAATAGGACCTCCCCATTTCACTCTGTTTCAGACGGTTTCCTTTTGGTGCCTAATGAACATGACCCTGATAGGAGTAGGAACAGGAGTCATTCCTGACTGTAATAACCGGGGCCAGGAGTCATTCCTGACTAATATCCGAGTCCAGGATTGTTTCCTGACTCTAATAACTGGGGCCAGGAGTCTTTCCTGACTGTAATAACCGGGGCCAGGAGTCTTTCCTGACTGTAATAACCGGGGCCAGGAGTCTTTCCCGACGCTAATAACCAGGGCCAGGAGTCTTTCCTGACTGTAATAACCGGGGCCAGGAGTCTTTCCTGACTGTAATAACCGGGGCCAGGAGTCTTTCCTGACTGTAATAACCGGGGCCAGGAGTCTTTCCCGACGCTAATAACCAGGGCCAGGAGTCTTTCCTGACTGTAATAACCGGGGCCAGGAGTCTTTCCTGACTGTAATAACCGGGGCCAGGAGTCTTTCCTGACTGTAATAACCAGAGCCAGGAGTCTAGCCTGACTCTAATAACCAGGGCAGGAGTCTTTCCTGACTGTAATAACTGGGGCCAAAGGACAGTGTAGTGTTCTGAAGGACAGCGTTGTCATGTTTTGTCATTTATTATCTTGTCTTGTCCCTGTGCTTCCCATTCTATTCGTTTCCCTCTGCTGGTCTTATTAGGTTCTTTCCCTCTTTCTATCCCTCTCTCTCCCCCTCCCTCTCTCACTCTCTCGCTCTCTCTTCTCTCTATCGTTCCGTTCCTGCTCCCAGCTGTTCCTATTCCCCTAATCAATCATTTAGTCTTCCCACACCTGTTCCCGATCCTTTCCCCTGATTAGAGTCCCTATTTCTTCCTTTGTGTTCCGTTCCTGTCCTGTCGGTTCCTTGTCTAGAATTCACCGTGCTGTGTTTGTGTATCGCCCTGTCGTGTCGTGTTTTCCTCAGATGCTGCGTGGTGAGCAGGTGTCTGAGTCTGTCTGGTTCAAGTGCCTTCCCGAGGCAACCTGCTGTTCACCTGCTGTTCAAGATCGAGTCTCCAGTTTGTCCTCGTCATTTCGAGTGAAAGTTGTGTTTTTTGTTTGTATTTACTTTACTTGATTAAAGACTCTGTTTTCGCCAAGTCGCTTTTGGGTCCTCTTTCACCTGCACGACAGAAGGAACCGACCAAGGAATGGACCCAGCGACTTCAGACGCTCGTTACACTGCCGTCGAGATCCAAGGAGCCATGCTCGGCAGACACGAGCAGGAATTGTCTGCTGCTCGCCATGCCGTGGAGAACCTGGCCGCTCAGGTTTCCGACCTCTCTGGACAGTTCCAGAGTCTACGTCTCGTGCCACCTGTTACTTCCTGGCCTGCCGAGCCTCCAGAACCTAGGGTTAATAACCCACCTTGCTACTCCGGGCAGCCCACTGAGTGCCGCTCCTTTCTCACGCAGTGTGAGATTGTGTTCTCTCTCCAACCCAACACATACTCTAGAGAGAGAGCTCGGGTTGCTTACGTCATTTCACTCCTTACTGGCCGGGCTCGAGAATGGGGCACAGCTATCTGGGAGGCAAGGGCTGATTGCTCTAACAAGTTCCAGAACTTTAAAGAGGAGATGATTCGGGTTTTTGACCGTTCAGTTTTTGGTAGGGAGGCTTCTAGGGCCCTGGCTTCCTTATGCCAAGGTGAACGGTCCATAACGGATTATTCTATTGAGTTTCGCACTCTTGCTGCCTCTAGTGAGTGGAACGAGCCGGCGCTGCTCGCTCGTTTTCTGGAGGGACTCCACGCAGTGGTTAAGGATGAGATTCTCTCCCGGGAGGTTCCTTCAGATGTGGACTCTTTGATTGCTCTCGCCATCCGCATAGAACGACGGGTAGATCTTCGTCACCGGGCTCGTGGAAGAGAGCTCGCATCAACGGTGTTTCCCTGCTCCGCATCGCAACCATCTCCCTCCTCTGGCTCAGAGTCTGAGCCCATGCAGCTGGGAGGGATTCGCATCTCGACTAAGGAGAGGGAACGGAGGATCACCAACCGCCTGTGCCTCTATTGCGGAGTTGCTGGACATTTTGTTAATTCATGTCCAGTAAAAGCCAGAGCTCATCTGTAAGCGGAGGGCTACAGGTGAGCGCAACTACTCAAGTCTCTCCATCAAGATCCTGTACTACTTTGTCGGTCCATCTACGCTGGACCGGTTCGGGTGCTACATGTAGTGCCTTGATAGACTCTGGGGCTGAGGGTTGTTTCATGGACGAAGCATGGGTTCGGAAACATGACATTCCTTTCAGAGAGTTAGAGAAGCCTACGCCCATGTTCGCCTTAGATGGTAGTCATCTTCCCAGTATCAGATTTGAGACACTACCTTTAACCCTCACAGTATCTGGTAACCACAGTGAGACTATTTCTTTTTTGATTTTTCGTTCACCGTTTACACCTGTTGTTTTGGGTCATCCCTGGCTAGTATGTCATAATCCTTCTATTAATTGGTCTAGTAATTCTATCCTATCCTGGAACGTTTCTTGTCATGTGAAGTGTTTAATGTCTGCCATCCCTCCCGTTTCTTCTGTCCCTACTTCTCAGGAGGAACCTGGCGATTTGACAGGAGTGCCGGAGGAATATCATGATCTGCGCACGGTCTTCAGTCGGTCCCGAGCCAACTCCCTTCCTCCTCACCGGTCGTATGATTGTAGTATTGATCTCCTTCCGGGGACCACTCCTCCTCGGGGTAGACTATACTCTCTGTCGGCTCCCGAACGTAAGGCTCTCGAGGATTATTTGTCTGTGTCTCTTGACGCCGGTACCATAGTGCCTTCTTCCTCTCCGGCCGGGGCGGGGTTCTTTTTGTTAAGAAGAAGGACGGTACTCTGCGCCCTGCGTGGATTATCGAGGGCTGAATGACATAACGGTTAAGAATCGTTATCCGCTTCCCCTTATGTCATCAGCCTTCGAGATTCTGCAGGGAGCCAGGTGCTTTACTAAGTTGGACCTTCGTAACGCTTACCATCTCGTGCGCATCAGAGAGGGGGACGAGTGGAAAACGGCGTTTAACACTCCGTTAGGGCATTTTGAGTACCGGGTTCTGCCGTTTGGTCTCGCCAATGCGCCAGCTGTTTTTCAGGCATTAGTTAATGATGTTCTGAGAGACATGCTGAACATCTTTGTTTTTGTCTATCTTGACGATATCCTGATTTTTTCTCCGTCACTCGAGATTCATGTTCAGCACGTTCGACGTGTTCTACAGCGCCTTTTAGAGAATTGTCTCTACGTAAAGTCTGAGAAGTGCTCTTTTCATGTCTCCTCCGTTACTTTTCTCGGTTCCGTTATTTCCGCTGAAGGCATTCAGATGGATTCCGCTAAGGTCCAAGCTGTCAGTGATTGGCCCGTTCCAAGGTCACGTGTCGAGTTGCAGCGCTTTTAGGTTTCGCTAATTTCTATCGGCGTTTCATTCGTAATTTCGGTCAAGTTGCTGCCCCTCTCACAGCTCTTACTTCTGTCAAGACGTGTTTTAAGTGGTCCGGTTCCGCCCAGGGAGCTTTTGATCTTCTAAAAGAACGTTTTACGTCCGCTCCTATCCTCGTTACTCCTGACGTCACTAGACAATTCATTGTCGAGGTTGACGCTTCAGAGGTAGGCGTGGGAGCCATTCTATCCCAGCGCTTCCAGTCTGACGATAAGGTTCATCCTTGCGCTTATTTTTCTCATCGCCTGTCGCCATCTGAGCGCAACTATGATGTGGGTAACCGTGAACTGCTCGCCATCCGCTTAGCCCTAGGCGAATGGCGACAGTGGTTGGAGGGGGCGACCGTTCCTTTTGTCGTTTGGACAGACCATAAGAACCTTGAGTACATCCGTTCTGCCAAACGACTTAATGCCCGTCAAGCTCGTTGGGCGTTGTTTTTCGCTCGTTTCGAGTTTGTGATTTCTTACAGTCCGGGTAGCAAGAACACCAAGCCTGATGCCTTATCCCGTCTGTTTAGTTCTTCTGTGGCTTCTACTGATCCCGAGGGGATTCTTCCTTATGGGCGTGTTGTCGGGTTAACAGTCTGGGGAATTGAAAGACAGGTTAAGCAAGCACTCACGCACACTGCGTCGCCGCGCGCTTGTCCTAGTAACCTCCTTTTCGTTCCTGTTTCCACTCGTCTGGCTGTTCTTCAGTGGGCTCACTCTGCCAAGTTAGCTGGTCATCCCGGTGTTCGAGGCACTCTTGCGTCTATTCGCCAGCGCTTTTGGTGGCCGACTCAGGAGCGTGACACGCGCCGTTTCGTGGCTGCTTGTTCGGACTGCGCGCAGACTAAGTCGGGTAACTCTCCTCCTGCCGGTCGTCTCAGACCGCTCCCATTCCTTCTCGACCATGGTCTCACATCGCCCTAGACTTCATTACCGGTCTGCCTTTGTCTGCGGGGAAGACTGTGATTCTTACGGTTGTCGATAGGTTCTCTAAGGCGGCACATTTCATTCCCCTCGCTAAACTTCCTTCCGCTAAGGAGACGGCACAAATCATTATCGAGAATGTATTCAGAATTCATGGCCTCCCGTTAGACGCCGTTTCAGACAGAGGCCCGCAATTCACGTCACAGTTTTGGAGGGAGTTCTGTCGTTTGATTGGTGCGTCCGTCAGTCTCTCTTCCGGGTTTCATCCCCAGTCTAACGGTCAAGCAGAGAGGGCCAATCAGACGATTGGTCGCATACTACGCAGCCTTTCTTTCAGAAACCCTGCGTCTTGGGCAGAACAGCTCCCCTGGGCAGAATACGCTCACAATTCGCTTCCTTCGTCTGCTACCGGGTTATCTCCGTTTCAGAGTAGTCTGGGTTACCAGCCTCCTCTGTTCTCATCCCAGCTTGCCGAGTCCAGCGTTCCCTCCGCTCAAGCGTTTGTCCAACGTTGTGAGCGCACCTGGAGGAGGGTGAGGTCTGCACTTTGCCGTTACAGGGCACAGACTGTGAGAGCCGCCAATAAACGCAGGATTAAGAGTCCAAGGTATTGTTGCGGCCAGAGAGTGTGGCTTTCCACTCGCAACCTTCCTCTTACGACAGCTTCTCGTAAGTTGACTCCGCGGTTCATTGGTCCGTTCCGTGTCTCCCAGGTCGTCAATCCTGTCGCTGTGCGACTGCTTCTTCCGCGACATCTTCGTCGCGTCCATCCTGTCTTCCATGTCTCCTGTGTCAAGCCCTTTCTTCGCACCCCCGTTCGTCTTCCCTCCCCCTCCCGTCCTTGTCGAGAGCGCACCTATTTACAAGGTACATAAGATCATGGACATGCGTTCTCGGGACGGGGTCACCAATACTTAGTGGATTGGGAGGGTTACGGTCCTGAGGAGAGGAGTTGGGTTCCGTCTCGGGACGTGCTGGACCGTTCACTCATTGATGATTTCCTCCGTTGCCGCCAGGATTCCTCCTCGAGTGCGCCAGGAGGCGCTCGGTGAGTGGGGGGTACTGTCATGTTTTGTCATTTATTATCTTGTCTTGTCCCTGTGCTTCCCATTCTATTCGTTTCCCTCTGCTGGTCTTATTAGGTTCTTTCCCTCTTTCTATCCCTCTCTCTCCCCTCCCTCTCTCACTCTCTCGCTCTCTCTTCTCTCTATCGTTCCGTTCCTGCTCCCAGCTGTTCCTATTCCCCTAATCAATCATTTAGTCTTCCCACACCTGTTCCCGATCCTTTCCCCTGATTAGAGTCCCTATTTCTTCCTTTGTGTTCCGTTCCTGTCCTGTCGGTTCCTTGTCTAGAATTCACCGTGCTGTGTTTGTGTATCGCCCTGTCGTGTCGTGTTTTCCTCAGATGCTGCGTGGTGAGCAGGTGTCTGAGTCTGTCTGGTTCAAGTGCCTTCCCGAGGCAACCTGCTGTTCACCTGCTGTTCAAGATCGAGTCTCCAGTTTGTCCTCGTCATTTCGAGTGAAAGTTGTGTTTTTTGTTTGTATTTACTTTACTTGATTAAAGACTCTGTTTTCGCCAAGTCGCTTTTGGGTCCTCTTTCACCTGCACGACAAGCGTAGTGTTCTAAATGTTATTATTATATATATATATAATATTGCGGAAAACAACAGCCCCGGTCATTCTCATCATTGCTAACATTCTCTCTCGCTGTGGTTTTGTCTCATTAAAACATTCGATACAGAATGGAATAATAGAGACAAAAAAAGACAAATGCTCGATTGAAAATAGTCATCATTTTTATTTGACCTTTTATTTAACTTGGCAAGTCAGTTAAGAACAAATTCTTATTTTCAATGACTGCCTAGGAACAGTGGGTAAACTGCCTGTTCAGGGGCAGGATGACAGATTTGTACCTTGCCAGCTCAGGGGTTTGAACTTGCAATCTTCCGGTTACTAGTCCAACACTCTAACCACTAGGCTACCCTGCCACCCCTCATTTGGGATGGTCACATCATTAGAAACTTCTGTCAGTCAGGCAAACAACATTAGCCTACATCATAACATGAGTATCTGGCAGGCCTGAGTCATGGAAATGCCATTGAAATAGAAAAACCAACCACCGGCCCAGCTGACAGGCCCAGGCCGATAGGCCCAGCTGACAGGCCCAGGCCGACAGGCCCAGGCCGACAGGCCCAGCTGACAGGCCCAGGCCGACAGGCCCAGGCCGACAGGCCCAGCTGACAGGCCCAGGCTGACAGGCCCAGCTGACAGGCCCAGGCCGATAGGCCCAGCTGACAGGCCCAGCTGACAGGCCCAGCTGACAGGCCCAGGCCGACAGGCCCAGCTGACAGGCCCAGGCCGACAGGCCCAGCTGACAGGCCCAGGCCGATAGGCCCAGGCCGATAGGCCCAGCTGACAGGCCCAGGTGACAGGCCCAGGTGACAGGCCCAGGTGACAGGCCCAGGTGACAGGCCCAGGCCACAGGCCCAGGTGACAGGCCCAGGCCGATAGGCCCAGCTGACAGGCCCAGCTGACAGGCCCAGGCCCAGGTGACAGGCCCAGGTGACAGGCCCAGGTGACAGGCCCAGGTGACAGGCTCAGGTGACAGGCCCAGGTGACAGGCTCAGGTGACCCAGGTGACAGGCAGGTGACAGGCCCAGGTGACAGGCCCAGGTGACAGGCCCAGGTGACAGGCCCAGGTGACAGGCACAGGTCAATAGTGGTCAAGTTCCTGAGGTTCAAAGACAATGTAGCTGATCTGGAAAGAGACAAGACCTTGAGAGGAACATATATCTTCCTCAACAAGGACCGTCCTGAAGCTGTGCGCCAGAAGAAGAAAAAATAACTTATCTCAGCAATGAAAGTTACCAGCGCGTGTGGGGACATTGCTTACATCCGCTATGACAGGCTCATTGTCCACCCTCCCTCCCAAAAGCCTGGAAGGGGTGAGAGAGCCAAGCCTATGGCACAGTCATGTGGTCAAGTGCTGCAAAGAAATACCTAGTTAAGCTGCAGCTGGCCCAGAACAGAGTGGCACATCTTGCTCTTCAGTTTAATCAGAGGGCTGATATTAATACTATGCTGCCAGTCTCTCTTGTCTAAGAGTTGAGGAGAGACTGACTGCATCACTTCTTCTTTTTATAAGAAACATTGTGTTGACAATTCCAAAATGTTTGCATAGTCAACTTAAACACAGCTCTGACACACACACTTATCCCACCAGACATGCCACCAGGGGTCTTTTCACAGTCCCCAAATCCAGAACCAATTCAAGAAAGTGTACAGTATTATATAGAGCCATTATTGCATGGGACTCCTTTCCATCTCATACTGATCAAATGAACAGCAAACCTGGTTTCAAAAAACAGATGAAGCAACACCTCACCCCTATTGGACCTAGATAGTTTGTGTGTATGTTTTAATATGTAGGCTACGTAGTTCTGTCCTTGAGCTGTTCCTGTCTATTAAATGTTCTGTATGATGTCATGTGTCATGTTTTGTATTCTGTGCTCTGTGCTCTGTGTTCTGTGTTCTGTGCTCTGTGTTCTGTGCTCTGTGTTCTGTGCTCTGTGCTCTGTGCTCTGTGCTCTGTGCTCTGTGCTCTGTGCTCTGTGCTCTGTGCTCTGTGCTCTGTGCTCTGTGCTCTGTGCTCTGTGCTCTGTGCTCTGTGCTCTGTGCTCTGTGTTCTGTGCTCTGTGCTCTGTGCTCTGTGCTCTGTGTTCTGTGTTCTGTGCTCTGTGTTCTGTGTTCTGTGCGGACCCCAGGAAGAGTAGCTGCTGCTTTCGCAACAACTAATGGGGATCCTAATAAAATACCAATAACCAAGTTTTACAAGTTATTAGTCGTATGTGTGGGACACGCAGGGTGGTAAACACCGTCCAACGAAATGCTGACTTGCAGGTTCCTTCTGGACAATGCAACAACAATAAGAAATAATCAAATATAACAATACTAACATAAAGTAAATGGCAGAAGAGAATAAAACATGTTATCATAAGTATAATACCGGAATAATAACAATAATAACAATAATAACTGGCATATGGGTGGACTGGACAGTGCTCTCTCCCTCTCTCTCACAGGAAAAACAGACATTCGTTGGGAGGGAGAGTACAGGATGTTATATTGTCATCCACCAACAATCCTACTCTGTCTGGCTTATAAAGATCACGTTGGATTTGAAAGGTCTAGGCTAGGGAGTAGTCAGGCAAACTTTTTAATCAAACAATATTTATTTCCAAGAACTGGAAAGGCCGGGAGAGAGTCGAGCTGAGCAACATAATGTGTATTATATTAACTTTATACTACAGTCATGTTATCAGCAGCTAATGTCCATGTAGGTAGACCTATCATGTGAGGTTTACGTAGTATACTTAACATGCATTGTATTACACACATGCTGTGTTAACACTGTCGGTGGAAACATCTTTGTCATCACATGACCCAGGTTGAATACAGCCTGAGGGAATAAGGAGTGGCTCCTAGATCTAGATAGATCAACATTGTGTATGAGTTGCAAACGCCAATCCCCCCACACACACACACACACACACCCGACTACTTACCTACTGATCTACCTTTGTAACACACACACACACTACTTACCTACCTTTGTAATACACAGACACACCTACTGATCTACCTTTGTAATACACAGACACACCTACTGATCTACCTTTGTAATACACAGACACACCTACTGATCTACCTTTGTAATACACAGACACACCTACTGATCTACCTTTGTAATACACAGACACACCTACTGATCTACCTTTGTAATACACAGACACACCTACTGATCTACCTTTGTAATACACAGACACACCTACTGATCTATCTTTGTAACACACACACACACACACACACACACACACACACACACACACACACACACACACACACACACACACACACACACACACACACACACACACACACACACACACACACACACACACACACACACACACACACACACACACACACACACACACACACACACACACACTTCTGCTGCGTAGGTGTAAACTCGGTGTGACACAGCAGCAGCCTGAATGTTCCCGAGACACTTCCTGATTCTGGATGACTCAGTTTTGGAATGTTTTTACAATGAGGGATCTTAATGCAAATGTCCCAAACCACACCCTATTCCCTATCATCATATAACATCATCATCACCACTCGGGAGCCCCTACTACAACAAGCTACTCATCACCACTCAGGAGCCCCTACTACAACAAGCTACTCATCACCACTCAGGAGCCCCTACTACAACAAGCTACTCATCACCACTCAGGAGCCCCTACTACAACAAGCTACTCATCACCACTCAGGAGCCCCTACTACAACAAGCTACTCATCACCACTCAGGAGCCCCTACTACAACCCCTAGCCCCTACTACAACAAGCTACTCATCACCACTCAGGAGCCACTACTACACAAGCTACTCATCACCACTCAGGAGCCCCTACTACAACAAGCTACTCATCACCACTCAGGAGCCACTACTACAACAAGCTACTCATCACCACTCAGGAGCCCCTACTACAACAAGCTAATCATCACCACTCAGGAGCCCCTACTACAACAAGCTAATCATCACCACTCAGGAGCCCCTACTAAACAAGCTAATCATCACCACAATCATCACACTACTGTGTGAGAACCAAAGGAACAAGTTGCAAGAAAACACTGTTGTCCTTATTACAGTGTAATAACTTCTGTACGATAACAATATAGTATAGTTTACATATTACACTGTCCTTACATGGTATTACAAAGGTATTACAACATGGTGCCACTCAGGAACCTGTCGGGCCCAGACACCATCAACACAACATGGTGCCACTCAGGAACCTGTAGGACCCAGACACCATCAACATGATGCCACTCAGGAACCTGTCGGGCCCAGACACCATCAACACAACATGGTGCCACTCAGGAACCTGTAGAGCCCAGACACTATCAACACAACATGGTGCCACTCAGGAACCTGTCGGGCCCAGACACCATCAACACAACATGGTGCCACTCAGGAACCTGTCGGGCCCAGACACCATCAACACAACATGGTGCCACTCAGGAACCTGTCGGGCCCAGACACCATCAACACAACATGGTGCCACTCAGGAACCTGTAGGACCCAGACACCATCAACATGGTGCCACTCAGGAACCTGTCGGGCCCAGACACCATCAACACAACATGGTGCCACTCAGGAACCTGTAGAGCCCAGACACCATCAACACAACATGGTGCCACTCAGGAACCTGTAGAGCCCAGACACCATCAACACAACATGGTGCCACTCAGGAACCTCCAGACACCATCAACATGGTGCCACTCAGAACCTGTAGGACCCAGACACCATCAACACAACATGGTGCCACTCAGGAACCTGTAGGACCCAGACACCATCAACATGGTGCCACTCAGGAACCTGTAGGGCCCAGACACCATCAACACAACATGGTGCCACTCAGGAACCTGTAGGGCCCAGACACCATGAACACAACATGGTGCCACTCAGGAACCTGTCGGGCCCAGACACCATCAACATGGTGCCACTCAGGAACCTGTCGGGCCCAGACACCATCAACATGGTGCCACTCAGGAACCTGTCGGGCCCAGACACCATCAACATGGTGCCACTCAGGAACCTGTCGGGCCCAGACACCATCAACATGGTGCCACTCAGGAACCTGTCGGGCCCAGACACCATCAACACAACATGGTGCCATTCAGGAACCTGTCGGGCCCAGACACCATCAACATGGTGCCACTCAGGAACCTGTCGGGCCCAGACACCATCAACACAACATGGTGCCACTCAGGAACCTGTGATCAAGTGGTGGCTTTGTCATCGTGCACCAGAATGCCCTTTTCATTCCATTGACCATGTGCACTACACAGCACCACCTTTTCCCTATGTAGTGGCACTATCTTTTGAACAGAGCTCTATGGGTCCTGTTTTTAAAAAAGGTGTGTAAAGAATAGGGTGTCGTTTGGGATTACAGTCCATGTGTATTACAGAAGTATTCATATGTGGGCTTTTCCCATTACTTCCAATTGTTAGTTTTGAATGTACCAGCGTACAGGGCTAAATATACTACAGGCTGGCCATTGGTGTCACTGAACACAATACAGTCACCAGTCTATAGAAATACCAATGAGAAGCGGTTTCCCCTTCACTGTTATGAGATGGGAGTTTAAGATTATAGGTGATATATATATGTCACTTAGCAGAGGCCTTTATCCAAAACAACTTACAGTACAGTATGAAACAAGGGTGAAAATGACTCACTACTGTAAGTGTCTCTGGATCAGAGAGTCTGCTAAATTACTCCCTACTGTAGTGGATCAGAGAGTCTGCTAAATGACTCACTACTGTAGTGGATCAGAGAGTCTGCTAAATGACTCACTACTGTAGTGGATCAGAGAGTCTGCTAAATGACTCACTACTGTAGTGGATCAGAGAGTCTGCTAAATGACTCACTACTGTAGTGGATCAGAGAGTCTGCTAAATGACTCCCTACTGTAGTGGATCAGAGAGTCTGCTAAATGACTCCCTACTGTAGTGGATCAGAGAGTCTGCTAAATGACTCCCTACTGTAGTGGATCAGAGAGTCTGCTAAATGACTCCCTACTGTAGTGGATCAGAGAGTCTGCTAAATGACTCCCTACTGTAGTGGATCAGAGAGTCTGCTAAATGACTCACTACTGTAGTGGATCAGAGAGTCTGCTAAATGACTCACTACTGTAGTGGATCAGAGAGTCTGCTAAATGACTACTGTAGTGGATCAGAGAGTCTGCTAAATGACTCACTACTGTAGTGAATCAGAGAGTCTGCTAAATGACTCCCTACTGTAGTGGATCAGAGAGTCTGCTAAATGACTCACTACTGTACGTGTCTCCGAACCAGAGAGTCTGCTAAATGACTCACTACTGTACGTGTCTCCGAACCAGAGAGTCTGCTAAATGACTCACTACTGTACGTGTCTCCGAACCAGAGAGTCTGCTAAATGACTCACTACTGTACGTGTCTCCGAACCAGAGAGTCTGCTAAATGACTCAAATTTACATTTACATTTAAGTCATTTAGCAGACGCTCTTATCCAGAGCGACTTACAAATTGGATGTAAAATGTACAGTAAGGGCAAAATGGTCATAGGTATTTAGTATGTGTACGTGTGATCCCTGCGGGAGTTGAACCCGTGACCTTGGCGTTGCTAACGCCATGCTTTAGGCCTCGATGAACACACTGATAATAAATGGAGGCAGGATAAGCATGGAATGTAAAGTTTGATTAGCATTCAGACAATGTACCTAGAATACATCACAGAGACAGAGAGTGGTAATGTGTGGGGTGGGAGGGGCTTGCATCTTGTTTCGACAATCCAATAGAATGGACATGGATGGGTCTTCTGAAAGCATAAAGCCAAGAGGACGTAGGCCTACTGTATACAAGGAAAAAGGCAGAACTAGCTACAACCCACAATTGTTTTGTTTTTTTTACCTTTATTTAAACTTGGCAAGTCAGTTTAAGAAACAAATGATTAGAAATAGCTAGTCTACTAAAACTACTCGACTAGTCATTAGGCCTACTAGTGATTACATTCATTTGCCCAGCCCTCATGGCACAGCACTGCTCAATGCTTCTCAATAACAATGGCACGGGACGCAAATAGACTCTACGCTAGTCCTGGAAAGAAAAGATTGTTTGATTACTGTACCTACAGTGAAGGCACAGTCCCATAGTAGGTGAACAAATACCAAGGTCATAATAGAACATGGTGAGGGTGTGGCATATCCTTTCAATTCAAACAAATGGAAAATAGAAAATAAATAAATAAAAGAATAGTCAAATGAGTTGATTGACGAGGCTGGATCGAGCAACTACTCTAAATGGGATACTGTCTGTAGATAAAAGTTCATAAGAATAACTGTTATGATAAAACAACAAAAAAAGTGGTCTGCGTGTAAAAGTCAGCACAAAACACCACGCACCTGTTGATAAGCAAGGCGACACGAGGAGAAGCCCTTGGAGACGTCATTGAAATTCAATTTGGAAACATAATAGTCTACAACACTCACTACGCACACAGGCAAAAATACCTTACACGCACATGAAACTGGATGGAAGGGCTTTGCGTGTAGCCAGAGGAAAGCATTTAACTCCACCAAAAAAAAGGCTGTTATATTGATTGATATCCATAATGAAGTTAAGAGACCTCATGGGCACCCTTAAAGGGGGGAATTCGCATCGTATCCCACCTTGTCGAGTTTATTCTGTTTTGTCGACATTTGGAACGTCCAGCGACATATTAACCGTTTCCATCAGGCATGTTGTCTAATGTTTTATCACACGTGTACTTTTTACTAGTATAAAAACGTTTGGATTGAAACCCGGGTGGTACCCACCTTTCCATTCACTGTTTTTATGCGAGTAAAGTCATACCGAATATAAAAACAAAACACGACAGCTGTAATGGAAACAAATAGTTTCAGTACAATTGTATAAATTCCGACATAATTTGTTAGTTCGACATAGTGGGAGATTTTTGTATCGGTAAAATTAATTATGCGCGAAATGGCGGTGGAAATGTCTTTACGCGTAAATATATAATAACAATAACAACAAACCAAGTACATTTGGAGTCAGGCGGTTATATGGTATGTGGTCCTCCCACTACAACTTGGCAAACCATGACGTTTATTAGGATACAGATTAAATAGATTATGATGAATTTCAAATGGTTGTGAAAGTATAGGGTGTTGAGTCTGACGCTGCTTTCCGATAAATATTGAGGGACTTATTCTGGTGACGTGAATATCAACACTTGACTGCAGTTTGACAAATTCTAATATTCTCGCTATTATCCATAATAATCATCTCATCACGTGGACTTGCGCATAATACATTTTACCGACACAAAAAGATCCCACCATGACGAACGAACAAATGATCTGTTTATACAATTGTACAGCAACGTCTTGTTTCCATCAGGGCTGTCATGATTTTTCTTTATATGGTATGAATTTACTCGCATAAAAACTCTGGATGAAAACGTGGCGTTATGAATGATTTTGTAGGCTACACTGCAAAGTTGACCGCAAGAATCCCAAACAGATACAGAAAACATCCTCTTTTCAAACCTTGATTACATATGCCTCTCTGTTGATTGATTTATCGATGTTATGTCTGTCCTTTGACAGAAAATACATCGGCCTACACACAGTATAAATATTTATTTATGCGTCGAAATACTGAATTAAAATATATTTGATCTGATACTCCTGATGATTTTACATACTTTTAATTTGGGGGCGTCAGAAAACTTGAGGGGGGGGGGGCAAATAAAGGGTTGCCTATTGGGGAACCATGCCCTAGGAACGTGGTTCCCAAACTTTTCCGGTTACTGTACCACCAACTGAAATTTGCTTTGCCCGATGTACCCCAGAAGTACCCCCTCATGTACATTTTAACATTAGGCCTATGGTCTCACGAGTCTTCTCAAGCTCCCCCGTCCATATGCCAAGTACCCCTGGGTGGGAATCACTGCAATAGGAGATGGCCAAAAGTCCACTTTAACTTTCTTGTAGTAAATTACCCCAAAAAAACCAAACTCACCAAGCTGTTCGTCATCCTTCTCGTCCATACCCTGGTTTGTTTATTTCAAACTATCTAAACACACTTAGGCAGGCTATACTGCATAAGAAGCACGACGGACTTTCTCTAAACCTGACCCTATTCCAGCCCCTTTTAATGTACTGTTTAAATTAATCTTCGGTCACATGACATGTATCAAGGAATGCTGAGCGCAAACCACGCCCGGGGAAAAATACATTTTGTTTTTACAAAACTGCCATATAATTACTTTGCTCCAACATTCGACGGGGTTCATAAAAAATACATTTGCTATCTTCCATAGAGTACATTTTCTGAGTTGAAGAGTTTTGGTTTCTCTATTCTATCCTCTTTGCAGTGTGCTCTCACGCACGCCGGACGAGCATGTTCAGTGTGGTGGTGGGCGTTCCGGTACTGTACTCCAGATCAGACCGAGGAGAGGCTATATCACATACAGGGAGTTCCTGTACTGTACTCTAGATAAGACCGAGGATATACAGTATATCATCCACAACCACAGGAGGTCGACACGACACATTGAGCCTCTGAGCCGTTATCCGAACAGTGATTCAGTTTCATACAACGTCAACAGGTAATAAATACTTAATGTAATTTTTAACCATAGTTGACACTAGATTATAAACTGGGTGGTTTGAGCCCTGAATGCTGATTGGCTGAAAGCCGTGGTATATCAGGGTATGACAAAACATTTATTTGTACTGTTGTACATCCCTGGGTCGCTCTTCTGGGTCGCTTTGTGTGATGTATTGTTGTCTCTACCTTCTTGTCCTTTGTGCTGTTGTCTGTGTCCAATAATGTTTGTACCATGTTTTGTGTTGTTACAATGTTGTGTTGCTACAATGTTGTTTTTATGTTGTGTTGCTACTAGAGGTCGACCGATTAATCGTAATGGCCGATTTCAAGTTTTCATAACAATCGGAAATCTGTATTTTTGGGAGCTGATTTGCCGATTTTTTTAACTAGGCAAGTCAGTTAAGAACACATTCTTATTTTCAATGACGGTCTAGGAACGGTGGGTTAACTTCCTCGTTCAGGGGCAGAACGACAGATTTTCACCTTGTCGGCTCGGGGGATCCAATCTTGCAACCTTACAGTTAACTAGTCCAATGCTCTAACAACCTGCCTCTCTCTCGTTGCACTCCACAAGGAGACTGCCTGTTACGCGAATGCAGTAAGCCAAGGTAAGTTGCTAGCTAGCATTAAACTTATCTTATAAAAAACATGGTTGATGATATTACTAGATATTATCTAGCGTGTCCTGCGTTGAATATAATCTGGCTGAGCATACAAGCATACAAGTATCTATGTATCTGACTGAGCGGTGGTAGGCAGAAGCAGGCACGTAAACATTCATTCAAACAGCACTTTCGTGCGTTTTGCCAGCAGCTCTTCCTGTGCGTCAAACATTACGCTGTTTATGACCTCAAGCCTGTCAACTCCAGAGATGAGGCTGGTGTAACCAATATGAAATGGCTAGCTAGTTAGTGCGCGCTAATAGCATTTCAAACGTCACTCGCTCTGAGCCTTCTAGTAGTTGTTCCCCTTGCTCTGCATGGGTAACGCTGCTTCGAGGGTGGCTGTTGTCATTGTGTTCCTGGTTCGAGCCCAGGTAGGAGCGAGGAGAGGGATGGAAGCTATACTGTTACACTGGCAATACAGAAGTGCCTATAAGAACATCCAATAGTCAAAGGTTAATGAAATAGAAATGGTATAGAGGGAAATAGTCATATAATAACTAAAACCTAAAACTTATTACCTGGGAATATTGAAGATTCATGTTAAAAGGAACCACCAGCTTTCATATGTTCTCATGTCTTGAGGAATTGAAACGTTAGCTTTCTTACATGGCACATATTGCACTTTTACTTTCTTCTCCAACACTTTGTTTTTGCATTATTTAAACCAAATTGAACATGTTTCATTATTTACTTGATGCTAAATTGATTTTATTGATGTATTATATTAAGTTAAAATAAGTGTTCATTCAGTATGGTTGTAATTGTCATTATTACAAATATAATTATATAAAAACTTTAAAAATGAAATCGGCCGATTAATCGGTATCGGCATTTTTTGGTCCTCCAATAATCGGTATCGGCGTTGAAAAATCATTATCAGTCGACCTCTAGTTGCTACCATGCTGTGTTGTCATGTGTTGCTGCCTTGCTATGTTGTTGTCTTAGGTCTCTCTTGTCGTGATGTGTGTTTTGTCCTATATTTATTTATTTATTTTTATCCCAGCCCCCATCCCCGCAGGAGGTATTTTGCCTTCTGGTAGGCCATCATTGTACATAAGAATTTGTTCTTAACTGATTTGCCTAGTTAAATTAATGTAAAGTTTAAAAAATAAATAAAAAGAAGGTTGATAACCAGTTTCTAATAGCAATAAGGCACCTCGGGGTTTGTGGTATATGGCCAATATACCATGGCTAAGGGCTGTATCCAGGCACTCAGCGTTGCGTCATACATAAGAACAGCCCTTAGCCGTGGTATATTGACCATATACCACACCTCCTCAGGCCTTATTTCTTAATTATAATAGTAGAATACTAAAACACTATACTAGAATAGAATAAAAAGGAATCACAATGTGAAAAGGTGTCTTGCGGTCAGGCAGGGAGTCTAATTCATCTAATTAATCAGGCTGTAATTCACAATGAATTGATACATACAGCCTGAAACTAATGCCAGAAATAATAATAATTGTGTAAAAGTTCCCTACAAGCCAGAATATTGAATACAATTACATGTAAACTTACAGTTGTCTGTGTGGTTTGTCCTTTAACTGCCTGATTCAGAATATAGAATGTTCTAGTAGGCAGGCTTTCAGAAGGCAAAGAATAGGCCTTAGGTGCAAAAACAGGGATTTTACTCACAAAAAACGATTGTAGTGATAGGCTAGAGGCGAGTAATGATGGTGGCAAAAACTATTTATATATATATATATATATGTACACAGTGGGGCAAAAAAAGTATTTAGTCAGCCACCAATTGTGCAAGTTCTCCCACTTAAAAAGATGAGAGAGGCCTGTAATTTTCATCATAGGTACACTTCAACTATGACAGACAAAATGATTTTTAAAAATCCAGAAAATCACATTGTAGGATTTTTTATGAATTTATTTGCAAATTATGGTGGAAAATAAGTATTTGGTCACCTTCAAACAAGCAAGATTTCTGGCTCTCACAGACCTGTAACTTCTTCTTTAAGAGGCTCCTCTGTCCTCCACTCATTACCTGTATTAATGGCACCTGTTTGAACTTGTTATCAGTATAAAAGACACCTGTCCACAACCTCAAACAGTCACACTCCAAACACCACTATGGCCAAGACCACAGAGCTGTCAAAGGACACCAGAAACTAAATTGTAGACCTGCACCAGGCTGGGAAGACTGAATCTGCAATAGGTAAGCAGCTTGGTTTGAAGAAATCAACTGTGGGAGCAATTATTAGGAAATGGAAGACATACAAGACCACTGAGGAGCCTCTTAAAGAAAAAGTTACAGGTCTGTGAGAGTCATGTTAGTATATCAGTTTTCCTGCTAAAGCTTTTGTGCAGAATCAACCGCGCTGTTTCAGGTGCAACGTTGATGGTCATGTTGCAGTCGTGTGTAAGAGGGAGATTCCAAGATGTGGGGAGTGTGCAGGAGGGCATGGGACAGAGGATTGTGTAGTTTTGGTGGATAAAGTTGTGTCTGTCAACTGTAGGGGTGCCCATGTTGCTGGGGATCGGAAGTGTCTGTTGCGAGAGAGGTGGGTTGAGGTAGTCAGAGTAGTGCAGAGGTTGGTATGCTGAGGCAGTGAAGAAAGTGGAGGAGGATGGGTCAAGGGTCAAGGATCCTGAGAGGATCGCTGTGAGTAATACATTTGTACCAGCACAGAGATATAGACCAACGAGTGATATTTGTTTCAGTAAGGTTGGCTTCTTAGCGTTCATAGCAATGGTTATCAACTGTACCACAGAAATGGAATGTAAATCAAAGACAATATGGTGGCAGCTGCAGAGAACTATTTGGGTTTATGAGATTTGACTTCAGAAGAGTTCTAGGGTGTGTTGAGTGGTGGTGTCCCGTCCTCCCAGACCGTTAGCATAGTGCAGGAACAGATAGGGTCAAAGTAGTGGCATGGAGTAGTGGGTTTTTTAATGAGTGTAGGGCTAGTTGGGAAGGGTAATTAAAAATATTGTTTTATATTTTTTTAAATTCTCCAATTCCCCATTTTGTATCACAAAGTGTTATGGATCGATACTATAGTTCAGTTGGGGACGGTAAATGCACCATATTGAATGCCGACCGCCGGTAAACCTCAGCCATGTCAACTACAATGAGGACTGAGGTGATCGGTGAGAGGAAAGATGGCCGGAAGTGGACGCTGATGTGGATTGGGAATCTAATGGCAGTAGAATCGAGGAGAATTTGAATATTGTCCAAAAGAATGGAAAACACAGCGAAGTAGTGTACAGTGATGAGAATGTCCCTTCGTATCTTCTAGGAGTACGGTTTGTTAATGAGGAGCAGTTGGTCGGATTACCATTCTTGAGTGATTCCATTTGAGACATCCCAAACTGGTGGAGAAAGTGCTGGGTTAAGAGAAGGCTGTAAGGATCACGAGAGACGGCCTTGTTTCGGTTGTTGTTGTTGTTGTATTGCTGCGGATCAGAAAAGAACGTGTGTTGCGTCTCACCTGAGTTAAGAGGTTTGACGTGTCGTGTCTCTTCGGGAACAAGGGGGTGATATCTGGCGTCTCATGGGAAGTCGATGTTGAAGAGTCAAGAGTCTAGAGTCTATCTGTTCTTCTGAGTTTTTGTTTAAATATGGAGTCTCATCCCTACTCAAGTGCAGTTGGGGTATATAAACTGCATAGTCATAGGATTTATCCCAAAACCAATGCAGTGTGATCACTGGTTAAAGTGGATAGGCTTTCACTGCAGGCTACAGGAGTTCCATTTCACCAGCAGGACCCTGATATTTTAAAGGTTATTAAGAAGGTGGACATTGTGGCCTTTATAGCTGTGGTAATTAATCGCACTGCCAAGGTGGAGAGGAGGTCCAGGATAAGTTAGTTTTCCCCTATCACGAATTGATTTTCTTGTTTTGCCTTGTTTTTCTCAACCCGTCCAGTTGGTGGCGGCAATACACCTTTCGGGATTGTAAGTCCGCCATAAAACCCATAGAAGAAGAAGAAGAAGCTTAGTCACAGATAGAACAATGTGAAAGATATTTCACTGGATGTGTAAATATGAAGCATCCGCTTGGCGTTTCCACCCACTACCAAATATGGCAGCCATGTGGCCAGCAGTGGAAAATGATGGCAGATGGATTTCGCCCGACAATCTGCACATTTTCTAACCGATGAAACATTTGATCTCAACACAGTTTTTTATTTCCAAAACCTGTTATGTTACCTGCTATATGTTATGAACAGAGTGGACTACGTTTTGAAGAATTTACCCTTTGCCAAAGTTGTAAAAAAATCTCGTTGTTTACGAGAAGTGGGAAGGCGAATTGAGTTATTACATATGCACACTTCACAGAGTAGGCGTTCCCAAACGGAAATATGCAAATAATACTAGAACGAGCCAATAGAATCTCGCTAGCTCGTGTTTGGCTCTGCCCACTAAAGACTCATTTATTTCCATTGGAAACGACAGGTTGTGATCTATCTTGGTGTAGTTATTTAAATATTTGTCAGAAAGACACGGAAGAGGAAGGAAGAACTCCGCCCTCTTTCCCTCATCTGCCTCCAGGCAGGCATACGAGACCGAACCGTAAGTGAACGTGATAATCTGAAAGCATCGTTATAAGTATATCACTTTAATCCATTAAAATCAACGATATTCATTATATATTCATTCGGACTTTATATATTTTATCGTTATTTTAGATGTGTGGTTGTTATAAAGACGGATACATTGGACACTGCAATGTCCGATCAAATTATGGTTAAAAAAAGTACCCGCTAACTTTATTTAACTCTACAAGCAGCGACGGGTCTATTTGTTGTTGTTGTTGTTGTTGTTGTTGTTGTTGTTGTAGATCCATAGTTGTCCAAATGATATATGCTCGTGTATTCGGTCTATGGGTTTGACGACACGTAACTAAAAGTTGGGGAAACTAGGCGGTTTCGTTTTCTGAGACCATATGGCTAATTATCAACTAAAGGGACGTGACTGTCCCATCATGTCTGTGATCACAGCAGTCTGCGGCGCTTTTGTCCTTTCGCTGCAAATATCTCTACTGAAGCGTGAAACACTGCACATCAACATGAACAAGTTGTTACAAATGATGCGGGTATATTAACGAGTCAACTTGGCTGGCAAGATGCCTTTTATTGTGTGGCTGGAAGAGTTTGCGTTCAAGAGAACAATTGGCAGTCATTTCACACACACACACACACACACAGTGACCAGTGTTTTGAGGAATACTACACATGATGATTTTGGGATCTGAGTGTGTGTGGTCTAAAGCTCTGCATCTCTGTGCTAGAGGTGTCACTACAGACCCCTGGTTCAATTCCAAACTCATCCAGCCAACCAATGAAGGTAGCCTGCTAGCCTAGCTAAATGCATCGAGGTGGCTACATTAAGCTATTTTACTTTGCTAACCTAATTGACTTCAGCTTTTATCCTAGCCTCACGAAAGACACACACAATACAGGTTGGAGTTGGGGGGGGGGGGGGCTGTTACACTGGGGCCTAACCTGTTGCACTGGGGCCTAACCTAACGTGTCAGGTCTATGTACCGGTCTTGACGAGAAGAAAAGCTGTTTTTTCATTTCTGCACTGTTCAACCAATCCCGTCAATGTCCAAATGCTGAAGTCGTGTCACAGGCTCGTTACATTTCCCCTGAAAACCGGAACATCCGGTCGTTGCAGACTCGACCGCAGCTAGGGCTCCCGAGGAGCAGTTGTTGTGGGGGGGGTTAGGTCTTATGCTCAAGGGCACAACGACAGGCAATGACATCTAGACTTTGATACCAGCAACCCTCCGGTTGCCACCTCACGTCCAGCAAGATTTTTCCTTTCAGACCTGGGATTCAAACTGGCAACCCTCCGTTTACCGACTTGCCTCTAAACGCTAGGTTACCTGATGCCTCAATGAGTAGTAGCTGGTCTCAAACGAGACACTTGGCTAACAACCCCTGTGGGCAGCTAATAGAAGATCTTTTAAATATGATGGTGAAAAGACTTGCTTCCTCCCGGGGTCCTGCTAACAAGACTGTTTGTTTCTGTTCCTCCAGGCAAAATGCCAGCGTTGAGGCCTCTAAAAAGGCCCAAGATCGTCAAGAAAAGGGTGAAGAAGTTCATCAGACATCAGTCGGACCGCTATGTCAAAGTCAAGGTACGGTTGATGTTGACCGCTATATAATTAATTGTAACAAAGCTCAAATAGTTGCTGTCACAAACGTACAACTCCACACAGTTGTCATTGACTAGTTTGATATTAATTTCCCACTGAGAACCATTTCAGTACTTACTGTATTTATATTACATTTCATTCATTCATTTCGATCATATTTTTGATTACGTCAAGACGCAAGAATTATAACTGATTTGTCAAATAGTTTTGTGTCCTACTTGTTGTCCTGAACAGAAAATGTCAAATGACTTCATTGTGTGGTTAAATATAAGGTCTGGAGGTTCATCGGGACTGATGAGGCTAAAGATCACCCTGTTTTTTTTGGGGGGGGGGGTGTAATTTCAGCCGATAGTTTTGAAAGTGGTGCTTACAATCCAAAAGTTGCACTTTAAAAATAAAATAAAAATCTTGTTTACATCATCCATTTCATATGATATGTTCTATAATTTTTAGTAGTTTACGAATCCAATTTGTGTTTTAAGATCCTGGAGTGCGTCTTTAAGGAAGGGGGCAGGTGAACGGTCTGTCTTAACTGTCCTAAGCCCTTTCCTGACCAGATTAGTCACCGCGCTAGCTGGCTACTGTATTTGCAGGATATCGCCTTACTACTCACCTCACTTGGCGATGTCATTTACAAAATAGCCTCCAATACCCTACTCAACAAATTGGATGCAGTCTATCACAGTGCCATCCGTTTTGTCACCAAAGCCCCATATACTACCCACCATTGCGACCTGTACGCTCTCGTTGGCTGGCCCTCGCTTCATACTCGTCGCCAAACCCACTGCTCCATGTCATCTACAAGACCCTGCTAGGTAGAGTCCCCCCTTATCTCAACTCGCTGGTCACCATAGCATCTCCCACCTGTAGCACACGCTCCAGCAGGTATATCTCTCTAGTCACCCCCAAAACCAATTCTTTCTTTGGCCGCCTCTCCTTCCAGTTCTCTGCTGCCAATGACTGGAACGATCTACAAAAATCTCTGAAACTGGAAACACTTATCTCCCTCACTAGCTTTAAGCACCAACTGTCAGAGCATCTTACAGATTACTGCACCTGTACATAGCCCACCTATAATTTAGCCCAAACAACTACCTCTTTCCCAACTGTATTTAGTTTATTTATTTATTTTGCTCCTTTGCACCCCAATACTTTTATTTCTACTTTGCACATTCTTCCATTGCAAAACTACCATTCCAGTGTTTTACTTGCTATATTGTATTTACTTTGCCACCATGGCCTTTTTTGCCTTTACCTCCCTTCTCACCTGATTTGCTCAGATCGTATAAAGACTTGTTTATACAGTATTATTGACTGTATGTTTGTTTTACTCCATGTGTAACTCTGTGTTGTTGTATCTGTCGAACTGCTTTGCTTTATCTTGGCCAGGTCGCAATTGAAAAAAGTAAATGAGAACTTGTTCTCAAATAGCCTACCTGGTTTAAATAAAGGTGAAATATAAATAAATAAATGTATGTTTTTATCTTTTTGTAGCAAAACTGGCGAAAACCCCGTGGTATCGACAACAGGGTGCGGCGACGCTTCAAGGGCCAGATGCTGATGCCCAACATCGGCTACGGCAGCAACAAGAAGACCAAACACATGCTGCCCTCCGGCTTCAGGAAGTTCCTGGTCCACAACATCAGAGAGCTGGAGGTCCTCATGATGAGCAACAAGTATGTTACGATTATTTATTTCTTCCTTCCCCTGAAAAACACTTTGCGCTCTCCCCCGTCACGGCTTTAAAAGCATTGGATTGGTGCAGGCGTTGGATTGGTGCAGGCGTCGGATTGGTGCAGGCGTCGGATTGGTGCAGGCGTCGGATTGGTGCAGGCGTCGGATTGGTGCAGGCGTCGGATTGGTGCAGGCGTCGGATTGGTGCAGGCGTTGACTGGATGAGCTTTTCAGCATTGTTAAATCCATGACAAGAAGGGTTCAGAAATGGAATCCCACCTGTGATCGTTCAGCAGGTCTGGATAAGAGCGTCTGCTAAATGACTTAAATGTTAAATGTAAATGGGCTGCGTTCAGCAGGGCTGCGTTCAGCAGGGCTGCGTTCAGCTCGTTTGTGGAACATTCACTGTAGAGAAATATGTTATATACAACTCATATAATAGACATGTATAATAAGGAGTCCTGTTGGCTTTATTCATGACGGTTCATGAACAACGTTTTGGGTTGCCTACTGAACGTAGCCCAGGGATAGGAAGTAGACTGATGGTTCAGCGTGTGGTGCAATGTTGTGGTTTGGTTTGTCTAAGTCTTGTCAATCTTTTTTCTTAGAAGCCTATTTGTTGTTATGAGGTGTTCATTCAAGTTCCTTTTGTCTTATGTTTGTGTCCTAGCTTGGTTAAAAACAGCCGGATCTCACAATAGCTCACATTCTGAAATGAAGTAGGAGGGTAGCGGTCTGTCTGCTTGACCAGGCTATGTGGATTTACCCTTGTGCATGTGTGTCCTGTAGATGTCCTGCGTATAATGACCTATACATCTAGTTGGGTCTGACTCCTCCTGTCACCGTGGCCTGCTGGGTCGTCCGTACTCATGCCAGGCGTTTAAACGAGGAAGGAGAGGAAGTGCCCATTCCACCTTTAGCTCTCCCTGTAGCCAGGACCTGTTACAACATCAGCCGGGAACGTGGCTGGGCTTCATCTATACGTTTTTGGTGTTTAGGAATATAGCATGTATTAGATTTTTAAGTGGTGTATGCATGGCTGGGGGGGGTAATGACCCTGGGGGGTAATTCCATTTGAATTAAATAAGCATTGAGGAATTAGAATTTCGTGGTTTACTTCCTGAATTGAAATTTAATTGACCCTGATGACATCCAGTTGTTTCCGGAGAAATTAAATCTCCCCCTTTTGCCCTCCTGTGTCTTGCTACTATAACTATTCCCCCTCCTCCATAGGACCCATGCCGCAGAGATAGCCCACAACGTGTCGTCTAAGAACAGGAAGTTGATCGTGGAGAGGGCAGCTCAGCTGGCCATCAAGATCACCAACCCCAACGCCAGGCTACGCAGCGAGGAACACGAGTGATCTGGGACCACGACTCTTTGTTGTTCAATAAATTATCTATAAATGATCTGTTGTTCAATGATCTATAAATGATCTGTTGTTCAATGATCAATAAATGATCTATACACCTGTCAATAGTATTTACTGTATGTGCCTGTTTTAATGATATGGTTTGATTATATTAGGGTAGGGGGGAGGTCATAATGCTTTAGTGTGGGGGGTCATAATGCATTATAATGGCTTTAGGGTGGGGAGGGTCATAATGCTTTATAATGGCTTTAGGGCTTTAGTGTGATATATTAGGGTGGGGGTCATATTGGCTTTGGTGATATATTAGGGGGGGGTCATAATGCTTTATAATGGCTTTAGGGTGGGGGGGGTCATAATGCATTATAATGGCTTTAGGGTGGGGGGTCATAATGCTTTATAATGGCTTTAGGGTGGATATATTAGGTGTCATAATGCATAATGCATTATAATGGCTTTAGGGTGGGGGGTCATAATGCATTATAATGGCTTTAGGGTGGGGGGGGGGGTCATAATGCTTTAGTGTGATATATTAGGGTGGGGGGGTCATAATGCATTATAATGGCTTTAGTGTGATATATTAGGATATATTAGGGGGAGGGTCATAATGCTTTATAATAGCTTTAGTGTGATATATTAGGGTGGGGGGTCATAATGCATTATAATGGCTTTAGGGTAGGGGGGGGTCATAATGCATTATTATGGCTTTAGTGTGATATATTAGGGTGGGGGGTCATAATGCTTTATAATGGCTTTAGTGTGATATATTAGGGTGGGGGGGTCATAATGCTTTATAATGGCTTTAGTGTGATATATTAGGGTGGGGGGTCATAATGCTTTATAATGGCTTTAGTGTGATATATTAGGGTGGGGGGTCATAATGCTTTATAATGGCTTTAGTGTGATATATTAGGGTGGGGGGGTCATAATGCATTATGGCTTTAGTGTGATATATTAGGGTGGGGGGTCATAATGCTTTATAATGGCTTTAGTGTGATATATTAGGGTGGGGGGGTCATAATGCTTTATAATGGCTTTAGTGTGATATATTAGGGTGTGGGGGGTCATAATGCTTTATAATGGCTTTAGTGTGATATATTAGGGTGGGGGGTCATAATGCTTTATAATGGCTTTAGTGTGATATATTAGGGTGGGGGGGTCATAATGCATTATAGTGGCTTTAGTGTGATATATTAGGGTGGGGGGGTCATAATGCTTTATAATGGCTTTAGTGTGAGATCCTTGATGAAAACCTGCTCCAGAGCGCTCAGGGCCTCTGACTGGGGCAAAGGTTCACCTTCCAACAGGACAACGTAGGAGTGGCTTCGGTACAAGTGTCTGAATGTCCTTGAGTGGCCCAGTCAGAGCCCGGACTTGAACCCGATCGAACATCTCTGGAGAGACCTGAAAATGGCTGTGCAGTGACGCTCCCCATCCAACTTGACAGAGTTTGAGAGGATCTGCAGACAAGAATGGGAGAAACTCCCCAAATACAGGTGCGTCATACCTAAGACGACTCAAGGTTGTAATTGCTGCCAAAGGTGCTTCAACAAAGTACTGAGTAAAGGGTCTGAATACTTATGGAAATGTGATATTTAAGATTATTTTGAATCGTTTTGTAAAAATGAATTTAAAAAAACGTTTTGCCTTGTCATGTGGTATTGTGATGTCATTATGGGGTATTGTGATGTCATTATGTGGTATTATGTGTAGATTGATGAGGGAAAAACTATTTAATCCATTTTAGAATAAGGCTGTAACGTAACAAAATGTGGAAAAAGTCAAGGGGTCTGAATACTTTCCCAAATGCACTGTATATTAGTAGGGGGCTGTAATGCATTATGCAAGTCTTACATTTTACACACTAGACGATGCACAGTTAAATGAACAAAACATTTGTTTATTTGCAATGTATTCACGGAGAATACTGTATCAATATCACAGCCCTACCAAAATGGCACTGAATACCACTGGCCTAAAAGTCCTTTGAATAAACTTTGACCTCGATGATCAGAAGGCACGTTTTCATCTCAAACGTTGATTTTTAAGGCAGATGAATAATTGCCATTGATTAGGCCCTACGACATACCGACTAGCCAATATGGCACGTTTTCAACTCAACTTTCAAGGCAGAATATAAATCATTTCAGTGGCAGTGAATACGGCCTATGACAGTCATACAATTTTGCATCTAGCCAACAATGCTGGGCATTGGCTTCGGTTTCTGTTCTATTTTAAAGAATAACTTCATATTATATGCTGGGAGGGTTTCCCCTCCTATCGTTTGGTTCTAACTGGTGTCCATGCTTTCCATTGTGCTGGAGCGTGTGTCTCCCTGAATGCTCTCTAAGATGGAGGCCATCTCTGCGTTGGTGCGTATCTGGTTGGCAAAGTCTGCCATGGCAGGGCTCTTCTCCACCTCGCTGATGGAGAGCAAGGCTGCCACGGCCCTCATCGCTGAACGACGCAGCTCCTCCTGCTTCTCAAACTCCTGCTTCACTGACCCCGCCTTCACCTGGGACGACGATAGAAGAAGCAAATATTATGGAAGCGCTGTTATCTTTTATTGGCGACGTTAACGTAAATACAGTGAGCTCAAAAGTATTGTGTCATTTTGGAGTCACTTTTAAAATATATATATAAATAACAATAGAATGTTTCTAAACACATCTACATTCCTGCGGATGCTACCATGGTTACGGATAACCCTGAAGTAATCGTGAATAATGATGAGTGAGAAAGTTACAGACAAATATTGTACCACCGAGACATGCTAACCTCTTACCATTACAATAACGGGGGGGTTGCCAGACCTTATAGATAATTTTATGTGTGGGGTACAGAGATGAGGTAGTCATTCAAAAATCATGTTAAACACTATTGCACACAGAGCTATGTGTTCACAGCACTAAACTAACAGGTTAAATGACCTAACAGGTTGTAACTATGTGTTCACAGCACTAAACTAACAGGTTAAATTAACTAACAGGTTGTAACTATGTGTTCACAGCACTAAACTAACAGGTTAAATTAACTAACAGGTTGTAACTATGTGTTTGCAGCTCTAAACTAACAGGTTAAATGAACTAACAGGTTGTAGCTATAGTGCCTTCAGAATGTATTCACATCTCTTGAATTTGTCCTAATTTTGTTGTGTTATAGCCTACATTTCAAATGAATTAAACTGTGATTCTGTGTCACTGGCCTACACACAATAAATACCCCATAATGTCAGAGTGGAATGACGTTTTTTTTAAAACATTTTTTACAAATGAACTAAACATAGAAAGCTGAAATGTCTTGAGTCAATAAGTATTCAACCACTTTGTTATGGTAAGTATAAATAAGTTCAGGAGTAAAAATGTGCTTAACAAGTCACATAATAAGTTGCATGGACTCTGTGTGCAATAAAATAGTGTTTACCATATATTTTTTGAATGACCACCTCATGTCTGTACCCCACACATACAATTATCTATATGGTCCCTCAGTCGAGCAGTGAATTTCAAATGTTCCAAAATATGCCAAACATGTTCGCAATAAAAGGCACTAAAGTAAAACTTCAAAATAATGTGTCAAAGAAATTAACTTTATATCCTGAATACAAAGCGTTATGTTTGGGGCAAATCCAATACATCACTGAGTATCACGCTTCATATCTTCAACCATGGTGATGGCTGCGTCATGTTATGGGTATGCTTGTCATTGGCAAGGACTAGGGAGTTTTTTTCGGACAAAAATAAACAGAATAGACCTAAGCACAATCCTAGAGGAAAAGCTGGTTTACTTTGCTTTCCAACAGACACTGGGAGACAAATTCACCTTTCAGCAGGACAATAACCTAAAACACAAGGACAAATCTACACTGGGAGACAAATTCATCTTTCAGCAGGACAATAACCTAAAACACAAGGACAAATATACATTGGAGTTGCTTATCAAGACAACATTGAATATTCCTGAGTGGCCTAGTTACACTTTTGACTTCAGTCAGTTCGAAAAGTTATGGCAAGACTTGAAAATGGCTGCTTAGCAATGATCAACAATCAATTGGACAGAGCTTGGGAGAATTATCCAGGCGTGCAAAGCTCTTATTAGAGACTTACCCAGAAAGACTCACAGCTGTAATCACTTCCAAAGGTGATTCTAGCATGTATTGACTCAGGGGTGTGAACACTTGTTTTTTTTATGTTGGCAAATGTACTGAAAATGAAATACAGAAATATCTAATATACACATGTTTTCACTTTGTCATTATGAGGTATTGTGTGTAGATGTGTGAGAGAGAAAAAAAATGTTTTAATTCATTTTGAATTTCAGGCTGTAACACAACAACATGTGGAATAAGTCAAGTGGATATGAGACAATATATATATGAATATTTGTTGATAGGGATATGAATATTTGTTGATAGGGATATGAATATGTGTTGATAGGGATAGGGATACTTGTTGATAGGGATATTAATACGTGTTGATAGGGATATGAATACTTGTTGATAGGGATAGGGATATGAATACTTGTCGATAGGGATAGGGATATGAATACGTGTTGATAGGGATAGGGATATGAATACTTGTTGATAGGGATATGAATACTTGTTGATAGGGATATGAATACTTGTTGATAGGGATATGAATACTTGTTGATAGGGATATGAATACTTGTTGATAGGGATATGAATACTTGTTGATAGGGATATGAATACTTGTTGATAGGGATATGAATACGTGTTGATAGGGATATGAATACTTGTTGATAGGGATATGAAAACTTGTTGATAGGGATATGAATACTTGTTGATAGGGATATGAATACTTGTTGATAGGGATATGAATACGTGTTGATAGGGATAGGGATATGAATACTTGTTGATAGGGATATGAATACTTGTTGATAGGGATATGAATACTTGTTGATAGGGATATGAATACGTGTTGATAGGGATAGGGATATGAATACTTGTTGATAGGGATATGAATACTTGTTGATAGGGATATGAATACTTGTTGATAGGGATATGAATACTTGTTGATAGGGATATGAATACTTGTTGATAGGGATATGAATACGTGTTGATAGGGATAGGGATATGAATACTTGTTGATAGGGATATGAATACGTGTTGATAGGGATAGGGATATGAATACTTGTTGATAGGGATATGAATACTTGTTGATAGGGATATGAATACTTGTTGATAGGGATATGAATACTTGTTGATAGGGATATGAATACTTGTTGATAGGGATAGGGATATGAATAATTGTTGATAGGGATAGGGATATGAATACTTGTCGATAGGGATAGGGATATGAATACGTTTTGATAGGGATAGGGATATGAATACTTGTTGATAGGGATATGAATACTTGTTGATAGGGATATGAATACTTGTTGATAGGGATATGAATACTTGTTGATAGGGATATGAATACTTGTTGATAGGGATATGAATACGTGTTGATAGGGATATGAATACTTGTTGATAGGGATATGAATACGTGTTGATAGGGATAGGGATATGAATACTTGTTGATAGGGATATGAATACTTGTTGATAGGGATATGAATACGTGTTGATAGGGATATGAATACTTGTTGATAGGGATATGAATACTTGTTGATAGGGATAGGGATATGAATACTTGTTGATAGGGATATGAATACTTGTTGATAGGGATAGGGATATGAATACGTGTTGATAGGGATATGAATACTTGTTGATAGGGATATGAATACTTGTTGATAGGGATATGAATACTTGTTGATAGGGATATAAATACTTGTTGATAGGGATATGAATACTTGTTGATAGGGATATGAATACTTGTTGATAGGGATATGAATACGTGTTGATAGGGATATGAATACGTGTTGATAGGGATATGGATACTTGTTGATAGGGATATGGATACTTGTTGATAGGGATATGAATACTTGTTGATAGGGATATGAATACTTGTTGATAGGGATATGAATACTTGTTGATAGGGATATGAATACGTGTTGATAGGGATATGAATATGTGTTGATAGGGATATGAATATGTGTTGATAGGGATATGAATATGTGTTGATAGGGATATGAATATGTGTTGATAGGGATATGAATACGTGTTGATAGGGATATGAATACTTGTTGATAGGGATATTAATACTTGTTGATAGGGATATGAATACGTGTTGATATGAATACTTGTTGATAGGGATATGAATACTTGTTGATAGGGATATGAATACGTGTTGATAGGGATATGAATACTTGTTGATAGGGATATGAATACGTGTTGATAGGGATATGAATACGTGTTGATAGGGATATGGATACGTGTTGATAGGGATATGAATACTTGTTGATAGGGATATGAATACTTGTTGATAGGGATATTAATACGTGTTGATAGGGATATGAATACGTGTTGATAGGGATATGAATACTTGTTGATAGGGATATGAATACTTGTTGATAGGGATATTAATACGTGTTGATAGGGATATGAATACGTGTTGATAGGGATACTTGTTGATAGGGATATGGATACTTGTTGATAGGGATATGAATACTTGTTGATAGGGATATGGATATGAATACGTGTTGATAGGGATAGGGATATGAATACTTGTTGATAGGGATAGGGATATGAATACGTGTTGATAGGGATAGGGATATGAATACTTGTTGATAGGGATATGAATACTTGTTGATAGGGATATGAATACTTGTTGATATGAATACTTGTTGATAGGGATATGGATACTTGTTGATAGGGATATGAATACTTGTTGATAGGGATATGGATATGAATACTTGTTGATAGGGATATGAATACGTGTTGATAGGGATATGAATACTTGTTGATATGAATACTTGTTGATAGGGATATGAATACTTGTTGATAGGGATATGAATACTTGTTGATAGGGATATGAATACGTGTTGATAGGGATATGAATACTTGTTGATAGGGATATGAATACTTGTTGATAGGGATATGAATACGTGTTGATAGGGATATGAATACTTGTTGATAGGGATATGAATACTTGTTGATAGGGATATGAATACTTGTTGATAGGGATATGAATACGTGTTGATAGGGATAGGGATATGAATACTTGTTGATAGGGATATGAATACTTGTTGATAGGGATAGGGATATGGATACTTGTTGATATGAATACTTGTTGATAGGGATATGAATACTTGTTGATAGGGATATGAATACTTGTTGATAGGGATATGAATACTTGTTGATAGGGATAGGGATATGGATACTTGTTGATATGAATACTTGTTGATATGAATACTTGTTGATAGGGATATGAATACGTGTTGATAGGGATATGAATACGTGTTGATAGGGATATGAATACGTGTTGATAGGGATATGAATACGTGTTGATAGGGATATGAATACTTGTTGATAGGGATATGAATACTTGTTGATAGGGATATGAATACTTGTTGATAGGGATATGAATACTTGTTGATAGGGATATGAATACTTGTTGATAGGGATATGAATACTTGTTGATATGAATACTTGTTGATAGGGATATGAATACTTGTTGATAGGGATATGAATACGTGTTGATAGGGATAGGGATATGAATACTTGTTGATAGGGATATGAATACTTGTTGATAGGGATATGAATACTTGTTGATATGAATACTTGTTGATAGGGATATGAATACTTGTTGATAGGGATATTAATACGTGTTGATAGGGATATGAATACGTGTTGATAGGGATATTAATACGTGTTGATAGGGATATGAATACGTGTTGATAGGGATATGAATACTTGTTGATAGGGATATGAATACTTGTTGATAGGGATAGGGATATGGATACTTGTTGATATGAATACTTGTTGATAGGGATATGAATACTTGTTGATAGGGATATGAATACTTGTTGATAGGGATATGAATACTTGTTGATAGGGATAGGGATATGGATACTTGTTGATATGAATACTTGTTGATATGAATACTTGTTGATAGGGATATGAATACGTGTTGATAGGGATATGAATACGTGTTGATAGGGATATGAATACGTGTTGATAGGGATATGAATACGTGTTGATAGGGATATGAATACTTGTTGATAGGGATATGAATACTTGTTGATAGGGATATGAATACTTGTTGATAGGGATATGAATACTTGTTGATAGGGATATGAATACTTGTTGATAGGGATATGAATACTTGTTGATATGAATACTTGTTGATAGGGATATGAATACTTGTTGATAGGGATATGAATACGTGTTGATAGGGATAGGGATATGAATACTTGTTGATAGGGATATGAATACTTGTTGATAGGGATATGAATACTTGTTGATATGAATACTTGTTGATAGGGATATGAATACTTGTTGATAGGGATATTAATACGTGTTGATAGGGATATGAATACGTGTTGATAGGGATATTAATACGTGTTGATAGGGATATGAATACGTGTTGATAGGGATATGAATACTTGTTGATAGGGATATGAATACTTGTTGATATGAATACGTGTTGATAGGGATATGAATACTTGTTGATAGGGATATGAATACTTGTTGATAGGGATATGAATACGTGTTGATAGGGATATTAATACGTGTTGATAGGGATATGGATACTTGTTGATAGGGATATGAATACTTGTTGATAGGGATATGAATACTTGTTGATAGGGATATGAATACTTGTTGATAGGGATATGAATACTTGTTGATAGGGATATGAATACTTGTTGATATGAATACTTGTTGATAGGGATATGAATACTTGTTGATAGGGATATGAATACGTGTTGATAGGGATAGGGATATGAATACTTGTTGATAGGATATGACTGGATATGAATACTTGTTGATAGGGATATGAATACTTGTTGATATGAATACTTGTTGATAGGGATATGAATACTTGTTGATAGGGATATTAATACGTGTTGATAGGGATATGAATACGTGTTGATAGGGATATTAATACGTGTTGATAGGGATATGAATACGTGTTGATAGGGATATGAATACTTGTTGATAGGGATATGAATACTTGTTGATATGAATACGTGTTGATAGGGATATGAATACTTGTTGATAGGGATATGAATACTTGTTGATAGGGATATGAATACGTGTTGATAGGGATATGAATACTTGTTGATAGGGATATGAATACTTGTTGATAGGGATACTTGTTGATAGGGATATGAATACTTGTTGATATGAATACGTGTAGATAGGGATATGAATACTTGTTGATAGGGATATGAATACTTGTTGATAGGGATATGAATACTTGTTGATAGGGATATGAATACTTGTTGATAGGGATATGAATACTTGTTGATAGGGATATGAATACTTGTTGATAGGGATAGGGATATGAATACTTGTTGATAGGGACATGAATACGTGTTGATAGGGATATGAATACGTGTTGATAGGGATATGAATACGTGTTGATAGGGATATGAATACTTGTTGAAGGCACTGTAAGTGAATTTGTCCCAATACTTTTGGTCCCCTAAAATAGGGAGACTATGTACAAAAAGTGTTGTAATTATCTAAACGGTTCACCTGATATGGATGAAAATATCCTCGAATTAAAGCTGACAGTCTGCACTTTAACCTCGTAGTCACCTGTATCATTTCAAATCCAAAGTGCCGGAGTCCAGAGCCAAAACAACCAGAAATGTGTCACTGTCCCAATACGTATGGAGCTCACTGTATATAACATTCTTGCAGGATGAACATCGAACTGTAATTCTGCTATAAATGTCCTTCATACTTTTGGTGAACGTTAGTTCACACAATTTCCTACTTGGCATATTGTCTAAGTACATTATACAACCCAAATAGAAGGTTCTTAGACTGTGGACTGGCACAAGCCCTACCTTCCCCTGGAACGAAGATGATGAAATAATGCACATTGTTTTGATTGGTGTACTTTCACAGTTATATTTCATAACCAGCGTAGCTTAGCATAATAATGGTAAGATGTTTACGGATGGTTAGTCAATTCAAACCAGACGAAAAGTGCAAATATGTGTCACAACTCAAGGTGGATCTGTTCCAGTTTGTTGACATCCACATAAGAAAAGTGACGCTTTTAATAATAATTATAAAAATAAAATAAAAATGACCCCCAATTTCGTGGCATCCAATTGGTAGTTACAGTCTTGTCTCATCGCTGCAACTCCCGTACGGACTTGGGAGAGGCGAAGGTCGAGAACCGTGCGTCCTCCCGAAACACGACCCAACCAAGCCGCACTGCTTCTTGACACAATGCCCACTTAACCCAGCATCAACAAAGTGTCGGAGGAAACAGCGTACACCTGGCAACCGTGTCAGCGTGCACTGTGCTCAGCCCGCCACAGGAGTCGCTAGTGCGCGATGGGGCAAGGACCTCCCTGCCGGCCAAACCCTCCCCTAACCCGGACGACGCTGGACCAATTGTGCGCCCCCACCCCCCCCCATGGGTCTCCTGGTCACAGCTGCCTGCGACAGAGCCTGGAGTCCAACCCAGAATCTCTAGTGACACAGCTAGTACTGCCTTAGACCAGTGCGCCACTCGGATAGACCCTCGCTTTTAATTATTTGAGGCTTGTGTGGACTGCCATGTCATAAGTCTCCTTACCTTCGTGGTGCAGGTAACCCTGAGAGGTTCGATCAGTCTGTCCAGTCTCTGGACCACAGCATTGGGACACAGACAGCAGAGTCTGGCCAGCATGATGAATGTCAACATCTAGGGGGGGGACAGGCAGGAAGACATTTTAGAGAAATAAGATGGGATCTGTTTTCAATGCCGGACGTGCATAAAAATGGAGGAATTCAGTTTGAGCATGAGCCACAGAATTTGGAGCATGCAACATGGTTCAATGGGCCTTCTAAATCAGCACAATCTACTTGTTCATGTTTTCAAATTGCCACCGTCTTGGGAGTTAGAATTGGGGTCATATATACAGTGCTAATGCCGATACAAAACAAGAGTAATGGAGAACATTGTAAAATACGGAGAACTTCGCAAATGAGGCGGTTGTGGTCAGTACATCTTCATGGCATTGGTTGACAAATCTCTCATTGCATCAAAGTTGGTCTCTCGTAAAAATAAAAATAAAGAGTTCTGGGTGAATTAAGATTTAGATTTAAAGATTAAAACCTCCCCAATTTTTCTGACAGACAGCGTGGCACTGATCTCATCTAAAACCATTAAGTTGGCTGTGTGCTTTAAGCATCATTTGTCCGGTTTATGGAGTGCCCCAACACACTAGTACCATGTTTTAGGGATTTCAAAGGCCTTGAAGAAGTGAGTTTGCGGTCCTATAAAGTTTACGTGCAGTCTTACTCTGATGTCGTAGTGGTCTTTAAGGCCTTCTTCTACGCGGTCGAGGAACTCGAAGATGTCCAAGCAGTCCAGACAGCTGTCCAGTAAAGTATACATGCACTCAAACGCTGCCTTTCTCACGTCCAGACCATCGTCCACTGTGTGCTTGAACGGACCCATCTCCACCTGACATACACAGAGTAATGGAGGAAGAAGAGGAGGAGGAGGAGGGTCTGGTGATCCTTTAAGTGTGAGTGAGTGAGTGAGTGAGTGAGTGAGTGAGTGAGTGAGTGAGTGAGTGAGTGAGTGAGTGAGGGAGTGAGTGAGTGAGCGAGTGAGTGAGTGAGTGAGTGAGTGAGCGAGTGAGTGAGCAAGTGTGTGAATGTGTTTGTGTTTGAAAAGCAAGGTGACTAGCTTGTTATTCGATAATCCGTTTGTTATTTTATCACCTAAGTGTTATTTGTCAATCCGTTTAGTGTTATTGACGTAATGTTTGCCTGTACTGTGATTAAAGTGATCCCATCCTCTCATTTTGCAACATATTCAACATATAGTCAATACAGGGGATTTATCAAAAGGCACATTGGACTCCACTCGACACACACAGTGGCTTGTGAAAGTATTCATCCCCCTTGGCATTTTTGTGTTGCCTTACAACCTGGAATTAAAATATATTTTTTGGGGGGGATCTGTATAATTTGATTTACACAACATGGCTACCATTTTGAAGATACAAATATATATTCTTGTGAAACAAATAAGATATAAGACAAAGAAACTTGAGCATGCATAACTATTCACCCCCCCCCAAAGTCAATACTTTGTAGAGTTACCTTTTGCAGCAACTACAGCTGCAAGTCTCTTGGGGTATGTCTCTATAAGCTTGACACATCTAGCCACTAGTGATTTTTGCCCATTCTTCAAGGCAAAACTGCTCCAGCTCCTTCAAGTTGGATGGGTTCCGCTGGTGTACAGCAATCTTTCAAGTCATAGCACAGATTCTCAATTGGATTGAGGTCTGGGCTTTGACTAGGCCATTCCAAGACATTTAAATATTCCCCTTAAACCACTTGTGTGTTGCTTTAGCAGCTTAGGGTCATTGTCCTACTGGAAGGTGAACCTCCGTCCCAGTCTCAAATCTCTGGAAGACTGAAACAGGTTTCCCTCAAGACTTTCCCTGTATTTATCGCCATCCATCATTCCTTCAATTCTGACCAGTTTCCCAGTCCCTGCTGATGAAAAACATCCTCACAGCATGGATGGTGTTCTCGGGTGACGAGAGGTGTTGGGTTTGCGCCAGACATAGCATTTTCCTTGATGTCCAAAAAGCTCAATTTTAGTCTCCCACATGCCTTTTGGCTAACAGCAACTGTGTTTGCTTATTTCTTTCTTCAAGCAATGGCTTTTTTCTGGCCACTCTTCCATAAAGCCCAGCTCTGTGGAGTGTATGGCTTAAAGTGGTCCTATGGACAGATACTCTAATCTATGCTGTGCAGCTCCTTCAGGGTTATCTTTGGTCTCTTTGTTGCCTCTCTGATTAATGCCCTCATTGCCTGGTCTGTGAGTTTTGGTGGGCGGCCCTCTCTTGGCAGGTTTGTTGTGGTGCCATATTCTTTCCATTTTTTAATAATGGATTTAAATGGTGCTGTGTGGGATGTTCAAAGTTTCGGATATTTTGTTATAACCCAACACCGATCTGTACTTCTCCACATCTTTGTCCCCGACCTGTTTGGAGAGCTCCTTGGTCTTCATAGTGCCGCTTGCTTGGTGGTGCCCCTTGCTGAGTGGTGTTGCAGACTCTGGGTGTCACGCCCTGACCTTAGTATTCTTTGTTTTCTTTATTATTGGGTGATTATATGTTTTTGTCCTGTCTAGGGGTTTTTGTATGTCTATGGTTGCCTAGATTGGTTCTCAATTAGAGGCAGCTGTTTATCATTGTCTCTGATTGGGAACCATATTTAGGAGGCCATATTCCTTGAGTATTTCGTGGGTGATTATCTATGTCTATGTCTAGTTGCCTGTATTATAGAGTCACGTTCGGTTTATTGTTTTGTAAATTTGTTTAGTGTCTCTTCGTCTTCATTAAAGAAGAGTGTATTCATCTCACGCTGCACCTTGATCTCCTCCATGAACGTGACACTGGGGCATTTCAGAACAGGTGTATATATATATACTGAGATCGTGTTTTTAAGTTTTTTATTTAAACTTTATTTAACTAGGCAAGTCAGTCAAGAACAAATTCTTATTTACAATGACGGCCTAGGAACAGTGGGTAAACTGCCTTGTTCAGAGGCAGAACGACAGATTTTTACCTTGTCAGCTTGGGGATTCGATTTAGCAACCTTTCGGTTACTGGCCCAATGCGCTAACGACTTTGCTACCTGCTGCCCCAAATATGACACTTAGATTGCACACAGGTGGACTTTATTTAACTAATGATGTGACTTCTGAAGGTAATCGGTTGCACCAGATCTTATTTAGGGGCTTCATAGCAAATATGCTATATAATAATATAATAAAATATAATATAATAATATAATAAAATATAATAATAAAATATAATAATATAATAAAATATAATAATATAATAAAATATAATAATATAATAATATTATAATATAATAATATAATAAAATATAATAATATAATAAAATATAATATAATAATATTATAATATAATAATATAATAAAATATAATAATATAATAAAATATAATAATAAAATATAATAATATAATAAAATATAATATAATAATATAATAATATTATAATATAATAATATAATAAAATAATAATATAATAAAATATAATAATATAATAATATAATAATATAATAAAATAATAAAATAATAATATAATAATATAATAATATAATAATATAATAAAATATAATAATATAATAATATTATAATATAATATAATAATATAATAATATAATTAAATAATAATATAATAATATAATAATATAATAATATAATAATATAATATAATAATATAATAATATAATAATATAATAAAATATAATAATATTATAATATAATAAAATACTTTTCCAGTTTTTTGTTGTTGTTGTGGAATTTAATAAAACAAGTCATTTTTTTCATTTCACTTGACCAATTTCGACTATTTTATGTATGTTCATTACATGAAATCCAAATTCAAACCCATTCAATTACAGGTTGTAATGCAACTAAATAGGAAAAACGCCAAGGGGGATGAATACTTTTGCAATGGCAGAACACTGACATTCCTGTCTTGTCTTGCAGGAAATCACGCACAGAATGAGCAGTATGGCTGGTAGCATTGTCATGCTGGAGGGTCATGTCAGGATGAGCCTGCAGGAAGGGTACCACATGAGGGAGGAGGATGTCTTCTCTGTAACGCACAGCGTTGAGATTTCCTGCAATGACAACAAGCTCAGTCCGATGATGCTGTGACACACCGCACCAGACCGTGACGGACCCGCCACCTCCAAATCGATCCCGCTCCAGAGTACAGGCCTCGGTGTAACGCTCATTCCTTCGTGATAAACGCGAATCCGACCATCACCCCTGGTGAGACAAAACCGTGACTCTTCAGTGAAGAGCACTTTTTGCCAGTCCTGTCTGGTCCAGCGACGGTGGGTTTGTGCTCATAGGCGACGTTGTTGCCGGTGATGTCTGAGGAGAACCTGCCTTACAACAGGCCTACAAGGCCTCAGTCTAGCCTTTCTCAGCCTATTGCAGACAGTCTGAGCACTGATGGAGGGATTGTGTGTTCCTGGTGTAACTCGGGCAGTTGTTGTTGCCATCCTGTACCTGTCCCACAGATGTGATGTTCGGATGTACCAATCCTTTGCAGGTGTTAAACGTGGTCTGCCACTGTGAGGATGATCAGCTGTCCGTCCTGTCTCCCTGTAGCTCTGTCTTGGGCATCTCACAGTACGGACATTGGAATTTATTGTCCTGGCCACATCTTCAGTCCTCATGCCTCCTTGCAACATGCCTAAGGCACGTTCACGCAGATGAGCAGGGACTCTGGGCATCTTGATTTTGGTGTTTTTCAGAGTCAGTAGAAAGGCCTCTTTCGTGTCCTAAGTTTTCATAACGGTGACCTTAATTGCCTAACGTCTGCAAGCTGTTAGTGTCTTAACGACCGTTCCACAGGTGCATGTTCATTAATTGTTTATGGTTCATTGAACAAGCAATAAGTACCAGGCCATTAGCGACCCGATGATCGTTATCGAGTTGTCGAGTTACGAAAGCTCATTCAGAGTGTATAAGAGGAGATTACAGTGACTCAACGGTCACATAGAATTCAGCTGCGGCCATGACACATGACATCAGGTGTGGCGGTAACATGGTCAAGGCAACAGCCTTAGTCCTTCTTGATTTGTGTCTTGTTTGAAGAGTTTAGGTGGTATTGAGGCTAGCTGCACACACACACACACACACGCACACGCACACGCACACGCACACACACACACACACACACACACACACACACACACACACACACACACACACACACACACACACACACACACACACACACACACACACACACACACACACACACTACCTCTCTGATGAGGTCCTTCCTGATCTGTGTCTCGTTGTAGAGGCTAGGCAGTACTGAGACTAGCAGACCGCGGATCAGAGAAGGTTTGTTGTGGGCCGCTGAGTTGAACATCACCAAGGCCACACGACGTACATTCGGGTCTTTGTCCTGCAGAGTCTTCAGGAAGTCACCTGGCATAGAGAACAGGGTGATGTTCATTAAGAACCAAATGGGAGAAATCAAACAGAAACCGGGAGGCAAACACACACAAAAAAAATTCCCGTTGCAAATATTATTATTTTTTATATTATATATTTATATTATATATTTATATTATTATTTTTTATATTATATATTTATATTATATATTGATATTATTATTTTTTCATTACCTGAATGAATACAACCCTGGACATTGCAGCATGTTGTGGGTGCATTCTAAATGACACCCCATTTCTCCATAAAGTGCACTATTTTTAACCAGACGTGGCTTTAACCCAAAAGAAGTGCACTACGGTTGAATAAGGCTATCATATAACCAGTGTAAAAAAAATAATTAAAAAAAAGTTAAAAAGTTGAGTCACTTTGACATCTTACCTATGCATGCTTTGAGTAGTGAATCTATAGGTACAGGCTGATCAACGATGGTGAACTTAACTGCAGTGACCACAGTACTGCGGGCCACAGGGGACCCTGAGGACAGCTGTTGTTTGAGCCTGGGCAAGAGCTGAGCCGGGTTGACCATGGTGAGTTTCCCCAGACACTCCGCCACCACACTCCTCGTCCCCTCTTCGGCACACTCACGGTTCTTAAAGAGCAGAGCCCAGATATCCTCGACGTGGGCCAACAAGCTCTCCGTCGAGCAGGCGCTGATCACCTCTTTGAGGCTGTGTAACAGCAGGTACCTTCTCTTAGCCTGGCTACCTATCTCCGTCAGCATAAAGGGAAGGTACTCCTCCAGGTTGCCCACACAGATGTTCCCCAGAGCACAGGAAGCGGCTGACTTGACTTCCTCGTTGGGAGAGGAGAAGGCCTCCAGGATCACGGTCTTTAGTTCCTTCTGACCCCCCAGGTTCATGGTACGCCCCGCCTCCCCCAGACACAGGAAAGACAGGATTCTGACGGACTCGGAACACTTGGGGTTCTTGACTTCCTGGATGAAGCCGGTGACCATTCCGGATGCTTCTTTAGGGCACACGGAGGATAGAGCAGCTACACACCTGGCCAAAACAAGAGACAATATAAAACAGAAAAAATAAAAACATAATTTTGTGTTTCTCCTCTACAGGACACTATAGGTATATCACTTATATCTATCCTCTATCTGTACACTTCAATCAATCAATCAATCAATCAATCAATCAATCAATCAATCGAACAAACCACTACTCCTACCTGGCCACAGAGTAGTAAGACTGTCTGTGCATGGGTGTGGGGTCTGTAGCCTTCCCTGAGCCGTGGAAAGGACCGGTGAGAGCTTTCAAGAGGTCGTTGTATCCCATGTTCCCAGCCTTAGTGACCACCAGGGCCTTGAAGAACTCCAAGATGGCCGACAGAGCCCCTCCTTGCAGCAACGGGGAATGAACCAGATGAAACACACCAGGTAGGACAGTGTTCCCGATCTTGGACAGGGAGGAGGGGCACACCTTAGCTATACAGGTGAGAAGCATCACCGCCACCTGGGATATGTGCATGTCGTTCTCCTCGATCAGGGCAGGTAGTTCGTTGAGCACAGCCTCGATCATGGGCGGCTTCAGGCTGTCGCTGTAGTTCATAACTATCATGTTGAGGGCAGTCAGTGTGCTCAGCTTGAGGGCGCGCTGGTTCTTCCTGAGGAAGGAGGCTAGGATGGGGATGCCCTCAGTGAGTAAAGGTCGGAGGTCGATCCTGAGGGGCGATGTGGCGATGAGAGTCAGGGTCTTCACCGCTGTCAGCCTGTTAGGAGAAGAATTGGACCAGTTTGAAACAGAGACGGCCCTCAATGTCGCTCCACATGTCATCACAGAGATACAACGATGAACCCTCCAACTCTATGGATAACATACATTATTGTCATGGAGACACTTTTCGTCTCCACCCCACAACTCTCCTGTTGCAGGCTCACTTCCCAGCCTACACCAGATGGTTTTTTTTTACAGTTGGGAGCAGGGATTTGTACCTGCAAAACACTAGGCCACCTACCTGGTGATCTCGTTCTTCAGTCTCTCCAGGAAGATCTGCAGTGTCGGCTGGAGGTCCCCGCCCAGCTGGTCTCCTAGTTGACACACGATGTGACCCATACAGGAAATGGCCCTCTCCTTCACTTCCTGGTCAATGTCTGCAGCCTTCAGCCTCTTCAGAGTGGCAGAGAACACATTCTTCACGTAGGGCTTGACATCAAAGGCGGGTAGTTTATCTAGAGTAGAATAGATACTTTTATTTGGAACGGAATTTCTTATTCTACCTTTCATCCCAACCCCAGTAAAACCAATAATCTGACACCAGTAGCCAGTTCAGTCCCCACTATTTCATCCCCGTGGACCAGGACTTGAACCAGCAACCTTTATGATTACTGATCCACCTCTCTAACCTCTGGGCTACAGTACCTACCTCCTAACGGGCATATGATCTTGACCATCTGCTGAGTGACCAGTAGGGCTTCGGAGGTGATCTTATAGAAGGGCTCCTCCACACAGTGCACCACCGGAGGCAGAATAACCCTCATGTGAGGCTGGAAAACGGCAGGAGGATGGCTGCACAGGAGGACATTGAGGAAAGAGAGGGCATCGATCTTCATGTTGGACGACGTAGACTTGTCTGTAAGGGAGTGAACTATACCTGAAAAGAGAGATGCCAGAGAAAAGGTGAATGTCAAGATGACTTTTTGTTTGACATTGTAACAATAACCATTCCAACATTTTTTCCCTTTTTAAGTTATAGTACTATATTTTTTATTGACAGGAGTTTTCCTGACCACGTGGCTAGAACGCAAAATTGTCCTGGTCCTTTGACTAACTACAGAGAAGAAATTAACAATTGTTATAGCCTATAACTACAGTAGGCCCTGAGTTTTTCCTGGCCAGGTCACATGATCGATGCCCTCTCTTTCCTCAATGTCCTCCTGTGCACCCCTTCTATAAGATCTCCTCCGAGGCCCTACTCGTCACTCAGCAGATAGTCAAGATCATTTTAAATGTTACGTAGCTCTGTCATTGAGCTGTTCTTGTCTATTATTGTCCTGTATTCTGTCACGATTCTTGTTTATTGTGGAACCCAGGAAGAGTAGCTGCTGCTTTTGCAACAGCCAATGGGGATCCAAATGAAATCCTATTTGTAATGGAAAAACTACTGGCCCCAGAAATGAACAAAGGAATGTAGTAATTTAGATAAGAAGCTGCGGGTGAACGTGTGAGTGAGGTTACTAGGGATGAGAGTGAGGTTACCAGGGATGAGAGTGAGTTTCCAGGGATGAGAGTGAGGTTACCAGCGATGAGAGTGAGATTACCAGGGATTAGAGATGGTATGTGAGGGTGTGAGTGAGATTACCAGGGATGAGAGTGAGGTTACCAGGGATGAGAGATGGTATGTGAGGATGTGAGTGAGGTTACCAGGGATGAGAGTGAGGTTACCAGGGATGAGAGATGGTATGTGAGGATGTGAGTGAGGTTACCAGGGATGAGAGTGAGGTTACCAGGGATGAGAGATGGTATGTGAATGTGTGAGTGAGGTTACCAGGGATGAGAGATGGTATGTGAGGGTGTGAGTGAGGTTACCAGGGATTAGAGATGGTATGTGAGGGTGTGAGTGAGGTTACTAGGGATGAGAGTGAGATTACCAGGGATGAGAGATGGTATGTGAGGGTGTGAGTGAGGTTACCAGGGATAAGAGATGGTATGTGAGGGTGTGAGTGAGGTTACCAGGGATGAGAGCTGGTATGTGTTTTCCCAGGGCTCCTGGCAGTACGTTGGCCAGCTCTGTCAGCAAACTGAAACAGCCCTGTCTAGACTTCATACTCTTCTCCTTCAGCTGCTTGTGGAGAGCCTTCACTACTGTGGGGACCTGAGAAACAACAAATAAACGACTGAGAAACACCTCAAACGAATGAAAAGCTCACATAAAAACGTACTGAAATATCTCTCCTAATTCACCTTGTCATCTCTGTATTGTGATATACACTATTACTGTATGCTCTGCTGCGGTCTGGGATGAGGACCCACTTTAAAAGGCATTTTAGCCCCATGAGACTAACGCCGGTTGATTAATGGTTAGAAAACAACAACAACAACAACAGAAAACAACAACAACAAAAAACAACAACAACAACAACAACAGAAAACAACAACAACAGAAAACAACAACAACAGAAAACAACAGAAAACAACAACAACAACAACAGAAAACAACAACAACAACAAAAAACAACAAGAACAACAACAGAAAACAACAAAACAACAACAACAGAAAACAACAACAACAACAGAAAACAACAGCAAAAAGCAACAACAAAAAGCAAAACAAATGACCTGTTTCTTGAGCAGAGTGATGGCTGGCTCTTCTTGGACTCCGGGCTCTGTTGCTGTGGTGATGAGGCCCTGAGAAGACCTGGTCTGTTTGAGTAAGGCAACAAAAGCTACAAAGATGTCCGTCTTGACGTTCTCCTCCCTCTCTTTAAACCGAGCCAGCAGGGTTGGAGCTACTGACCCATAGAGCTCCACTAGCAGGTCTCTCCTCGTGCTGATCACAGCCTCCAGACACTTCACAGACGACCTCCGTACCTTCCAGCTCATGTCGTCATCGTCACTGTACTCGTCATCAGACTCTGCAAGGGAAAATAACGTTGCCTTTGTTCCCATGTCCATACATGCATACCATATTACAATTCATGTCCAATAGACTGCATTTAAATTCCCTACATTCCCTTACCCTGACCCTAACCCCAAAACTGACCCTAACTCTAACCCCAAACCTGACCCTAACTCTAACCCCAAACCTGACCCTGACCCTGACCCTAACCCCAAACCTGACCCTGACCCTAACTCTAACCCCAAACCTGACCCTGACCCTAACTCTAACCCCAAACCTGACCCTGACCCTAACTCTAACCCCAAACCTGACCCTGACCCTAACTCTAACCCCAAACCGACACTAACTCTAACCCCAAACCTGAACCTAACTCTAACCTCAAACCTGACCCTAACCCCAAAACTGACCCTAACTCTAACCTCAAACCTGACCCTAACCCCAAACCTGACCCCATCTATAACCCCAAACCTGACCCTAACCCCAAACATGACCCTAACTCTAACCCTAACTCTAACCCTAACTAACCCCAAATCTAACCCAAAATCGGACCCTGATCCTAACTCTATTTAATAATTTTAAACAATGCTACCTTATATAATGTTACATACCCTACATCATTCATCTCATATGCATACGTATATACTGTACTCTATATCATCGACTGCATCCTTATGTAATACATGTATCACTAGCCACTTTAACTATGCCACTTTGTTTACATACTCATCTCATATGTATATACTGTACTCAATACCATCTACTGTATCTTGCCTATGCTGCTCTGTACCATCACTCATTCATATATCTTTATGTACATATTCTTTATCCCCTTACACTGTGTATAAGACAGTAGTTTGGAATTGATAGTTAGATTACTTGTTGGTTATTACTGCATTGTCGGAACTAGAAGCACAAGCATTTCGCTACACTCGCATTAACATCTGCTAACCATGTGTATGTGACCAATAACATCTGCTAACCATGTGTATGTGACCAATAACATCTGCTAACCATGTGTATGTGACCAATAACATCTGCTAACCATGTGTATGTGACCATTAACATCTGCTAACCATGTGTATGTGACCATTAACATCTGCTAACCATGTGTATGTGACCATTAACATCTGCTAACCATGTGTATGTGACAAATAAAATTTGATTTGATTTGATAATTGCATATCAGCATAGTTGCTGTTGATAGGTTTGTTGATAGTTTGAGTACCTTGGTCCTCATCCTCTCCGTCCTCTGTGTCCATGGACTCATCCCCGTCCTCATCCCCGTCCTCATCCACATCATAGTTGTAGTTGGGGTCATAGGTGATGTACCTCAGACACAGCTTGATCACCGTGGATATATGAGGGGACATCTCCTTGGGGCATCTTATATAGAAATAACAGATCAACTATTGAACTTATTTAGTAGTTATGGGTCTGTTTTTTCATCTGTGTCTAATCTTGAGTGAGCACTGTGCTCTGGTCAGCTAGTAATGGGTGGAATAAATCACAAGAGAAACCTCAAGTAGAGAGGGAATTGAGAGAGATTCACTAGAGAGTTTTTTTATTTTTATTTTTTACCTGCGGACGAAGGCTTCAAAGGCCTGGAAGCAGTACTCCCTGAGTTCATCGTCCTCCACATTGCAGAACGTCATCACCATGGGGATGATCTTCTCTAGGTGCTCACCTGGAACAAGAGCAATACCACAGCCACTTACCAGGCCGACCAATACAATGCTGCTCTCTGGTGACTAAAAGTTCAACAACGTCCATTTTGATTTGCAACCACTTTGACAGATATCAAGTTGGTTTTAGAAAAAAATTATAACTTGGATGTCATTTAATTTCCAGAACTCAGATTTTTTTTTTACTATAAATTCAACAACCAAGCTTAAAGAAACTGATCCCCAGCCAACCTCAGCCTACCCTCTACCCTGTTGAACAGCACCTCACCCTACCCTCTACCCTGTTGAAAATCACCTCACCCTACCCTCTCCTGCCTGTTGAACAGCACCTCACCCTACCCTCTACCCTGTTGATCAGCACCTCACCCTACCCTCTACCCTGTTGAAAATCACCTCACCCTACCCTCTACCCTGTTGAAAATCACCTCACCCTACCCTCTACCCTGTTGAAAATCACCTCACCCTACCCTCTACCCTGTTGAAAATCACCTCACCCTACCCTCTACCCTGTTGAAAATCACCTCACCCTACCCTCTCCTGCCTGTTGAACAGCACCTCACTCTACCCTCTACCCTGTTGAACAGCACCTCACCCTACCCTCTACCCTGTTGAACAGCACCTCACCCTACCCTCTCCTGCCTGTTGAACATCACCTCACCCTACCATCTACTCTGTTGAACAGCACCTCACCCTACCCTCTACCCTGTTGAAAATCACCTCACCCTACCCTCTACCCTGTTGAACAGCACCTCACCCTACCCACTACCCTGTTGAAAATCACCTCACCCTACCCTCTCCTGCCTGTTGAACAGCACCTCACCCTACCCTCTACCCTGTTGAAAATCACCTCACCCTACCCTCTACTCTGTTGAAAATCACCTCACCCTACCATCTACTCTGTTGAACAGCACCTCACCCTACTCTCTACCCTGTTGAACATCACCTCACCCTACCATCTACTCTGTTGAACAGCACCTCACCCTACCCTCTACCCTGTTGATCACCTCACCCTACCCTCTCCTGCCTGTTGAACAGCACCTCACCCTACCCTCTACCCTGTTGAAAATCACCTCACCCTACCCTCTACCCTGTTGAACAGCACCTCACTCTACCCTCTACCCTGTTGAACAGCACCTCACCCTACCCTCTACCCTGTTGAACAGCACCTCACCCTACCCTCTACCCTGTTGAACAGCACCTCACCCTACCCTCTACCCTGTTGAACATCACCTCACCCTACCCTCTACCCTGTTGAACAGCACCTCACCCTACCCTCTACCCTGTTGAACAGCACCTCACCCTACCCTCTACCCTGTTGAACAGCACCTCACCCTACCCTCTACCCTGTTGAACAGCACCTCACCCTACCCCCTCTACCCTGTTGAACAGCACCTCACCCTACCCTCTACCCTGTTGAACAGCACCTCACCCTACCCTCTACCCTGTTGAACAGCACCTCACCCTACCCTCTACTCTGTTGAACATCACCTCACCCCATGCTAAGGCTAGCTAGCTGCCTCACCGACTCGATGCCCTCCCTGGCGGCTGACGGTGGCCAGACACTGGATGTAGGTGCGTGTGGTGGAGGTCTGCTGTCCTCGGCCCAGCTCAGCCAGCAGGTGCTCAGTGAGCTGGGTGAATAGAGTCGTGCTGCAGCTGGGCACCAGGTGACCCAGGGCTATGATAGCCCTCTTCCTCACAGCCATACGGGGGCTGGTCAGCTGGGGGAGCAGGCTGGTCAGGATGGAGGCATGGAAGCTGATCAACGTACCACTCAACCTATAGGGGTGAACAGAGAGGGTACAGGATCAGATTTTAAAAAACAACATTATGTAACATTCTTTCAAATATCTGAGCTGTGCTTGATTTTCCAAGTACAATGGTCCAAAAACTCTAAATGTAATTAAAAACACATCAATACTAGAATTGACCTGTATAGGACCCAGATCTGTATAAGATAAATACTGGTTGTCATGGAGTCTTCTGCTAAAAATAAAATAATGTTTATTACACTCTAGAAAAGCAGTACTTACCTTCCCAACATGTCCGACAGGATGTCCAAGGCCTCCAGCAGTACTTACCTTCCCAACATGTCCGACAGGATGTCCAAGGCCTCCAGCAGTACTTACCTTCCCAACATGTCCGACAGGATGTCCAAGGCCTCCAGCAGTACTTACCTTCCCAACATGTCCGACAGGATGTCCAAGGCCTCCAGCAGTACTTACCTTCCCAACATGTCCGACAGGATGTCCAAGGCCTCCAGCAGTACTTACCTTCCCAACATGTCCGACAGGATGTCCAAGGCCTCCAGCAGTACTTACCTTCCCAACATGTCCGACAGGATGTCCAAGACCTCCACAGTACTTACCTTCCCAACATGTCCGACAGGATGTCCAAGGCCTCCAGCAGTACTTACCTTCCCAACATGTCCGACAGGATGTCCAAGGCCTCCAGCAGTACTTACCTTCCCAACATGTCCGACAGGATGTCCAAGGCCTCCAGTAGTACTTACCTTCCCAACATGTCCGACAGGATGTCCAAGGCCTCCAGCAGTACTTACCTTCCCAACATGTCCGACAGGATGTCCAAGGCCTCCAGTTGGACAGAAACATCCTCCTGTGTCCCCATGGCTCCTATCAGCTGAGATGTGATCTTCTTACACACGTTGGCAGTCAGGCTCTGACCTGGTAACTCAAAAGCAAAAGAGGAATTCTAGAACTGTATAATTTTCTGCATTCAGATTCTCTACCCTTAAGTGTGTGCACTTGTAGGCTACACTACCTGGCCCAATCCCAAATGGACCACTAAAGCCCTAAAACCTATGCCTTTAAGGTTTAGGAGTGCATTTGGGATTGGGCACCTGTCATGGATTTAACAATGGTGGACACTTCTTCCAGTCATTGCTTTTACCAATCCGATTCGCTACATGGTTAGCTGTCATAATATAAAACACTCTCATTGGACAGTTTCCATTTCAGAGCTCCTCCAATGAGAACCGTACTGTAGTGTAGCGTGTACAACAACAACAACAACAACAACAACAACAACAACAACAGACACCCGTACCTGCAGAGCATGGGGGCAGCTCAGCGATGACTGTCTTCAGACCCATACTGTAGTGTAGCTTGTACAACAACAACAACAACAACAACAGAGACCCGTACCTGCGGAGCATGGGGGCAGCTCAGCGATGACTGTCTTCAGACCCATACTGTAGTGTAGTGTGTACAACAACAACAACAACAACAACAACAACAACAACAGAGACTCGTACCTGCGGAGCATGGGGGCAGCTCAGCGGTGACTGTCTTCAGACCCATACTGTAGTGTAGCTTGTACAACAACAACAACAACAACAACAACAGAGACTCGTACCTGCGGAGCATGGGGGCAGCTCAGCGATGACTGTCTTCAGACCCATACTGTAGTGTAGCTTGTACAACAACAACAACAACAGAGACTCGTACCTGCGGAGCATGGGGGCAGCTCAGCGATGACTGTCTTCAGACCCATACTGTAGTGTAGCTTGTACAACAACAACAACAACAACAACAACAGAGACTCGTACCTGCGGAGCATGGGGGCAGCTCAGCGATGACTGTCTTCAGACCCATACTGTAGTGTAGCTTGTACAACAACAACAACAACAACAACAACAGAGACTCGTACCTGCGGAGCATGGGGGCAGCTCAGCGATGACTGTCTTCAGACCCATACTGTAGTGTAGCTTGTACAACAACAACAACAACAACAACAACAACAACAACAACAACAACAACAACAGACACTCGTATCTGCGGAGCATGGGGGCAGCTCAGCGATGACTGTCTTCAGACCCATACTGTAGTGTAGTGTGTACAACAACAACAACAACAACAACAACAACAACAACAACAACAACAGACACTCGTATCTGCGGAGCATGGGGGCAGCTCAGCGGTGACTGTCTTCAGACCCATACTGTAGTGTAGTGTGTACAACAACAACAACAACAACAACAACAACAACAACAACAACAACAGACACTCGTATCTGCGGAGCATGGGGGCAGCTCAGCGGTGACTGTCTTCAGACCCATACTGTAGTGTAGTGTGTACAACAACAACAACAACAACAACAACAACAACAGACACTCGTACCTGCGGAGCATGGGGGCAGCTCAGCGGTGACTGTCTTCAGACCCATACTGTAGTGTAGTGTGTACAACAACAACAACAACAACAACAACAGACACTCGTACCTGCGGAGCATGGGGGCAGCTCAGCGGTGACTGTCTTCAGACCCATACTGTAGTGTAGCTTGTACAACAACAACAACAACAGAGACTCGTACCTGCGGAGCATGGGGGCAGCTCAGCGATGACTGTCTTCAGACCCATACTGGAGATGTCTCTGAGTTGTTCCTTGTCTGACATCATGTTAGAGCAGAGTGTATCCACCATGATATCAACCTGGTACTCTTTCACCTTGCTCACCAAGGGACCCAGACTGCAGCAGAGAGACACAAATCATTTCCCAACTAACTGATTGAAAAACAAAATAAAGTTGTTACATCTGCAAGTGCTCCTTGAGAAAGACTTAACTATCAACATGTGACTTTAAACTTTTAAAAACAAATCTGAAATACCTTGTGACACACAGGAGATTTTATTTCACCTTTATTTAGATAGGCAAGTCAGTTAAAGTACAAATTCTTAATTACAATGACAGCCTATCCTGGCCAAACGTCACTGGGCCAATTGTGAACCGCCCTATGGGACTGCCTATCACGGCCGGTTGTGATACAGCCTGGAATCGAACCAGGGTCTGTAGTGACGCCTCTAGCCCTGTGAATGCAGTGACTTAGACCGCTGTGCCACTCAGAAGCCCGAGTGGTGATGCCTTGTGCATTTGAACACTTTACAAACACAATGGTTATTATAAAGAGAGACATGCCAGCATGAGCCTACCACTTGACAGCCAGATTCTGCACCTCTCCATTCTTATCTTCCAGTAGCTTCAGGAGCATGGTAACCACCTTCTTCTCGCTGTCTTCATCCAACTTGATAGAATCCTTCTGAAGCTCCATCATCAGGTCATTGGTGGCCATGAAGCTGGAGGAAAAGATGAGTCCAACGTGACCGTTATTCCACTAACACAAAGTTATCTACTGTATTTTAGACAGTATTACTTTATTACGGCCATGAACGTGGAGGAAATGAGTCCACTATCTGTTTTGGTTCTCACAAAATGAACAATAAAGTGTATATACACGATTGTAGTCGGAAGTTTACATACACCTTAGCAAATTACATTTTAACTCAGTTTTTCACAATTCCTGACATTTAATCCGAGTAACAATTCCCTTTCTTAGGCCGGTTAGGATCACCACCTTTATTTTAATAATGTGAAATGTCAGCTTTTATTTCTTTCATCACATTCCCTGTGGGTCAGAAGTTTACATATACTCAATTAGTATTCCGTAGCATTGCCTTTAGATTGTTTAACATGGGTCAAACATGTCAGGTAGCCTTCCACAAGCTTCCCACAATAAGTTGGGTGAATTTTGTCCCATTCCTCCTGACTGGTGTAACTGAGTCAGGTTTGTAGGCCTCCTTGCTCGCAAGCGCCTTTTCAGTTCTGCCCACAAATTTTCTATAGGATTGAGGTCAGTGCTTTGTGATGGCCACTCCAATACCTTGACCTTGTAGTCCTTAAGCCATTTTGCCACAACTTTGGAAGTATGATTGGGGTCCATGTCTATTTGGAAGATCCATTTGCGACCAAGCTTTAACTTCCTGACTGACGTCTTGAGATGTTGCTTCAATATATACACATAATTTTCCTTTCCTCATGATGGCATCTACTTTGTGAAGTGCACCAGACCCTCCTGCAGCAAAGCACCCCCACAACATGATGCTGCCACCCCCGTGCTTCACGGTTGGGATGGTATTCTTCGGCTCCAAACATCATCAGTACTTCTGGGTTGGAGCGAGCGGTCGCATCCGCACTTCGCTCCGCAGGTAGTATAACTTTTTCATTACATTTCATTACATTTCATTATAGTACAACGGTTTGATTTGTCTAATCTTAGCAATTCCTTCTTAGCTAGCTACATAGCCGTCTTTGTATCAAAGGTAATTGCGTAATTATCATATTTCGTCGTCCTAACGTAGTCTTCACTGCTCTGCCCAGCAGCTAGCCAGCTAGCAAACGTCCACCGATTAGCAGCACTGTAGAAACTATTACACTCAACTGAACGACTTGATTAGTGTAGTGTTAGCTAGCTACATAGCTGTCTTTGCTGTCTTCGTATCCAAGATAATTTTGTAGTTTAGAGTGTTTAGTCTTAGAATGATTATCTTAATTTACCGAGGTTAGCTAGCCAGCTATTTGTCGTCCTTAACGTAGGAGACACTGCTAGCTAGCCAACAGCTAGCCAACGTCTTCCGAATAGAACTCAACAACCCGGTCGCATTCCGCTTCGCTCCACAGGTAGTATCACATTTTCACTTCATTTCATTACAGTACTACAGTTTGATTTGTTTGATCGTAGCTAGCTACATAGCTAGCTACATAGCCGTCTTTGTATCAAAGATAATTGTGTAGTCTAGAGCGACTTTCTAGGTTAGCTAGCCAGCTATTGTCGTTCTTTTAACGCAACGTAACGTAATCAACACTGCTAGCTAGCCAGCTAGCCCCCGAATAGCAGCACTGTAGAAACTATCACACTCAACGGAACGACTTGATTAGTGTAGTGTCAACAACGCAGCCACTGCCAGCTAGCCTACAAAGTCAACAACGCAGCCACTGCCAGCTAGCCTACTTCAGCAGTACTGTATCATTTTAATCATTTTAGTCAATAAGATTCTTGCTACGTAAGCTTAACTTTCTGAACATTTGAGACGTGTAGTCCACTTGTCATTCCAATCTCCTTTGCATTAGCGTAGCCTCTTCTGTAGCCTGTCAACTATGTGTCTGTCTATCCCTGTTCTCTCCTCTCTGCACAGACCATACAAACGCTCCACACCGCGTGGCCGCGGCCACCCTAATCTGGTGGTCCCAGCGCGCACGACCCACGTGGAGTTCCAGGTCTCCGGTAGCCTCTGGAACTGCCGATCTGCGGCCAACAAGACAGAGTTCATCTCAGCCTATGCCTCCCTCGAGTCCCTCGACTTCTTGGCACTGACGGAAACATGGATCACCACAGACAACACTGCTACTCCTACTGCTCTCTCTTCGTCCGCCCACGTGTTCTCGCACACCCCGAGAGCTTCTGGTCAGCGGGGTGGTGGCACCGGGATCCTCATCTCTCCCAAGTGGTCATTCTCTCTTTCTCCCCTTACCCATCTGTCTATCGCCTCCTTTGAATTCCATGCTGTCACAGTTACCAGCCCTTTCAAGCTTAACATCCTTATCATTTATCGCCCTCCAGGTTCCCTCGGAGAGTTCATCAATGAGCTTGATGCCTTGATAAGCTCCTTTCCTGAGGGCGGCTCACCTCTCACAGTTCTGGGCGACTTTAACCTCCCCACGTCTACCTTTGACTCATTCCTCTCTGCCTCCTTCTTTCCACTCCTCTCCTCTTTTGACCTCACCCTCTCACCTTTCCCCCCTACTCACAAGGCAGGCAATACGCTCGACCTCATCTTTACTAGATGCTGTTCTTCCACTAACCTCATTGCAACTCCCCTCCAAGTCTCCGACCACTACCTTGTATCCTTTTCCCTCTCGCTCTCATCCAACACCTCCCACACTGCCCCTACTCGGATGGTATCGCGCCGTCCCAACCTTCGCTCTCTCTCCCCCGCTACTCTCTCCTCTTCCATCCTATCATCTCTTCCCTCTGCTCAAACCTTCTCCAACTTATCTCCTGATTCTGCCTCCTCAACCCTCCTCTCCTCCCTTTCTGCATCCTTTGACTCTCTATGTCCCCTACCCTCCAGGCCGGCTCGGTCCTCCCCTCCCGCTCCGTGGCTCGACGACTCATTGCGAGCTCACAGAACAGGGCTCCGGGCAGCCGAGCGGAAATGGAGGAAAACTCGCCTCCCTGCGGACCTGGCATCCTTTCACTCCCTCCTCTCTACATTTTCCTCCTCTGTCTCTGCTGCTAAAGCCACCTTCTACCACTCTAAATTCCAAGCATCTGCCTCTAACCCTAGGAAGCTCTTTGCCACCTTCTCCTCCCTCCTGAATCCTCCCCCCCCTCCCTCTCTGCAGATGACTTCGTCAACCATTTTGAAAAGAAGGTCGACGACATCCGATCCTCGTTTGCTAAGTCAAACGACACCGCTGGTTCTGCTCACACTGCCCTACCCTGTGCTCTGACCTCTTTCTCCCCTCTCTCTCCAGATGGAATCTCGCGTCTTGTGACGGCCGGCCGCCCAACAACCTGCCCGTTTGACCCTATCCCCTCCTCTCTTCTCCAGACCATTTCCGGAGACCTTCTCCCTTACCTCACCTCGCTCATCAACTCATCCCTGACCGCTGGCTACGTCTCTTCCGTCTTCAAGAGAGCGAGAGTTGCACCCCTTCTGAAAAAACCTACACTCGATCCCTCCGATGTCAACAACTACAGACCAGTATCCCTTCTTTCTTTTCTCTCCAAAACTCTTGAACGTGCCGTCCTTGGCCAGCTCTCCCGCTATCTCTCAGAATGACCTTCTTGATCCAAATCAGTCAGGTTTCAAGACTAGTCATTCAACTGAGACTGCTCTTCTCTGTATCACGGAGGCGCTCCGCACTGCTAAAGCTAACTCTCTCTCCTCTGCTCTCATCCTTCTAGACCTATCGGCTGCCTTCGATACTGTGAACCATCAGATCCTCCTCTCCACCCTCTCCGAGTTGGGCATCTCCGGCGCCGCCCACGCTTGGATTGCGTCCTACCTGACAGGTCGCTCCTACCAGGTGGCGTGGCGAGAATCTGTCTCCTCACCACGCGCTCTCACCACTGGTGTCCCCCAGGGCTCTGTTCTAGGCCCTCTCCTATTCTCGCTATACACCAAGTCACTTGGCTCTGTCATAACCTCACATGGTCTCTCCTATCATTGCTATGCAGACGACACACAATTAATCTTCTCCTTTCCCCCTTCTGATGACCAGGTGGCGAATCGCATCTCTGCATGTCTGGCAGACATATCAGTGTGGATGACGGATCACCACCTCAAGCTGAACCTCGGCAAGACGGAGCTGCTCTTCCTCCCGGGGAAGGACTGCCCATTCCATGATCTCGCCATCACGGTTGACAACTCCATTGTGTCCTCCTCCCAGAGCGCTAAGAACCTTGGCGTGATCCTGGACAACACCCTGTCGTTCTCAACTAACATCAAGGCGGTGGCCCGTTCCTGTAGGTTCATGCTCTACAACATCCGCAGAGTACGACCCTGCCTCACACAGGAAGCGGCGCAGGTCCTAATCCAGGCACTTGTCATCTCCCGTCTGGATTACTGCAACTCGCTGTTGGCTGGGCTCCCTGCCTGTGCCATTAAACCCCTACAACTCATCCAGAACGCCGCAGCCCGTCTGGTGTTCAACCTTCCCAAGTTCTCTCACGTCACCCCGCTCCTCCGCTCTCTCCACTGGCTTCCAGTTGAAGCTCGCATCCGCTACAAGACCATGGTGCTTGCCTACGGAACTGTGAGGGGAACGGCACCTCAGTACCTCCAGGCTCTGATCAGGCCCTACACCCAAACAAGGGCACTGCGTTCATCCACCTCTGGCCTGCTCGCTTCCCTACCACTGAGGAAGTACAGTTCCCGCTCAGCCCAGTCTAAACTGTTCGCTGCTCTGGCCCCCCAATGGTGGAGCAAACTCCCTCACGACGCCAGGACAGCGGAGTCAATCGCCACCTTCCGGAGACACCTGAAACCCCACCTCTTTAAGGAATACCTAGGATAGGATAAAGTAATCCTTCTACCCCCCCCTTAAAAGATTTAGATGCACTATTGTAAAGTGGCTGTTCCACTGGATGTCATAAGGTGAATGCACCAATTTGTAAGTCGCTCTGGATAAGAGCGTCTGCTAAATGACTTAAATGTAAATGTAATAACGATGGTCATTATGGCCAAACAGTTCTATTTTTGTTTTATCAGACCAGAGGACATTTCTCCAAAAAGTACGATCTGTGTTCCCATGTGCAGTTGCAAACCGTAGTCTGGCTTTTTTATGGCGGGTTTGGAGCAGTGGCTTCTTCCTTGCTGAGCGACCTTTCAGGATATGTCGATATAGGACTCGTTTTACTGTGGATATAGATTATTTTGTATCTGTTTCCTCCAGCATTTTCACATGGTCCTTTGCTGTTGTTCTGGGATTGATTTGCACTTTTCGCACCAAAGTACGTTCATCTCTAGGAGAGAACGCGTCTCCTTCCTGAGCGGTATGATGGCTGCGTGGTCCCATGGTGTTTATGCTTGTGTACTATTGTTTGTACAGATGAACGTGGTACCTTCAGGCATTTGGAAATTGCTCCCAAGGATGAACCAGACTTGTGGAGGTCTACAATTCTTGGCTAATTTCTTTTGATTTTCTCATGATATCAAGCAAAGAAGCACTGAGTTTGACGGTAGGCCTTGGAATACATCCACAGGTACACCTCCAATTGACTCAAATTATTTCTATTAGCCTATCAGAAGCTTTTAAAGCCATGACATCATTTTCTGGAATTTTCCAAGCTGTTTAAAGGCAGTCAATTTAGTGTATGTCAACTTCTGACCCACTGGAATTTTGATACAGTGCAATAATCTGTCTGTAAACAATAATCTGTCTTGGAAAAAGTACTTGTGTCATGCTCAAAGTAGATGTCCTAACCGACTTGCCAAAACTACAGTTTGTTAACAAGAAATTTGTGGAGTGGTTGAAAAACGAGTTTTAATGACTCCAACCTAAGTGTATGTAAACTTCTGACTTCAACTGTATATTCTATTCTACCTCTTATTTTCATGGCTCTCCCTATCACACCTGTCATTCAATTATCATAATGTACAGTGAGTGATAAGTCATTTTGAGGTTCTAGAAGATAGCATTACGTCATAATTATTATTGTTGGACCCACTTTAGTGAAAGGAGTAAGAATTTATTTAATCATAACGTTGACGTTATTATTGTTATGCATTTCATTTGTAATAATAAATAGCCTAATCTACACTAAGCGTATTATTTGAATAGGTGAGATACGTTATAGGCCAGTTTTAAAGTCATTAGTAATAAAAGTAGTCAAAAATACTTAGTGGCAGACTGACACACACGAAAAAATGACAGTCATTGTTGATAGCCCACATTATTACTGTCATCCCACACGCAAACATGCATCGCAAAACACTCGGCCTTCTTACCGAAAGTCTTTGTCGGTAGATGTCATTTTCTCCAACAGATTGGAGATATGGTAGGAGATATTCGACATCTTGACTACCAATTACAGTTAATTTATATATGATAAAAGTTGAATGAATAACTTTGAAAATAGTGTAGCAGAAGTTTCAGCCGGAGAACATGGCGAGAGACAGGGTGGCAATAGCGACGAGCTAACTTTGGACAAGAACAAACTGAGAAACATGACACTTTCAGGGGTCGTTATAAATAGGCACGACCGTGTTATGAGTGAGTCGAGTATGAATTCCTAGTTTATACTGACACCTGGTGGAACCAATCAGGAACCAAGGCTCAGCGCATCAGAAACGTTTTTCTTCCTTAAGTTGTACATTTTACTCGAAATCTAATGACACAACCTATATTCGAGCCAATGTCTTAGGTAGTTGAACATGTTATCACTCCAACCTCGTGAAAGTGACAATCTGACACGTTTTCATTTTCGTCAAAAAAACAACTTTATACCGAAAGACGTGCAGTTCGTAGCGAGACGTCCGTTTGACCCGATGATTCTACGCATGAGTTTAGCCAACGTCGCCATACAACCCAGTCTCTCGTTATTAGTACATAAAAACATATTGTGCTCATTTGTAAATATAGTACATAATTAATGAGCGACTGGGTTGCGCCATGACATCGCCTACAAGTGTGATCGTGGAAGCAGTTCAATTCAATGGGCTTTATTGGCATGGGAAGCATATGTTAACATTTGCCAAAGCAAGTAAAATAGATAATAAACAAAAGTGAAATAAACAATTTTAAAAAATGAACAGTAAACATTACAATCGTTTAAAAAAGTTTCTAAAGAATAGAGACATTTCAAATGTCATATTATGGCTATGAACAGTGTTATAACAATGTGCAAATAGTTGAAGTAGAAAAGTGTATGCCTTTCTTCATATTGTACTATCTTCATATTGTACTGTCTTCATATTGTACTGTCTTCATATTGTACTCTCTTCATATTGTACTGTCTTCATATTGTACTGTCTTCATATTGTACTGTCTTCATATTGTACTGTCTTCATATTGTACTGTCTTCATATTGTACTGTCTTCCTATTGTACTGTCTTCATATTGTACTGTCTTCCTATTGTACTGTCTTCATATTGTACTGTCTTCATATTGTACTGTCTTCATATTGTACTGTCTTCCTATTGTACTGTCTTCCTATTGTACTGTCTTCATATTGTACTGTCTTCCTATTGTACTGTCTTCATATTGTACTGTCTTCATATTGTACTGTCTTCATATTGTACTGTCTTCCTATTGTACTGTCTTCCTATTGTACTGTCTTCATATTGTACTGTCTTCATATTGTACTGTCTTCATATTGTACTGTCTTCCTATTGTACTGTCTTCATATTGTACTGTCTTCATATTGTACTGTCTTCCTATTGTACTGTCTTCATATTGTACTGTCTTCCTATTGTACTGTCTTCCTATTGTACTGTCTTCATATTGTACTGTCTTCATATTGTACTGTCATTGAGCTGGATCCTATCCACATGAAGACTTCCGGGTTTTTCAGATTTTTACCTTCAAAAATAAAAGACCACAGTAAACGCTATGTGTGTGATAGGAATGAATCCATCTGGGCATCATGCTTAAGACATAACAGATCACGTCAGTACAGTTCAAAGGTCGCAGTCATATCAAATCAGTAGTAGTAGTAGACTAAACATAGCAAGATACAGTTTCATCAGCTGTCTGGGTGGCTGGTCTCAGATGATACCCGCAGGTGAAGAAGCCAGACGAGGAGGTCCTGAGCTGCCATGGTAACACGTGGTCTGCGGTTGTGAGGCCGGTTGACCGTACTGCCAAATTCTCTAAAACGATGTAGAGAAATGAACATTTCATTCTCTGGTAACAGCTCTGGTGGACATTCCTGTAGTCAGCATGCCAATTGCAGGCTCTTTCAAAACTTGAGACCCCTGCGGTATTGTGTTGTGTGACAAAACTGCACTTTTTAGAGTGGTGTTTTATTGTCCCCAGCACAAGGTGCACATGTGTAATGATCACATTGTTTCATCAGCTTCTTGACTTGACACATTTGTCAAAGGTGGAAGGATTATCTTGGCAAATGATAAATGCTCATTAACAGGGATGTCAACAAAATTTGTGGACAACATTTTAGAGAAATAAGCTTTTTTTGTTCGTATGGAATATTTCTGAGATCGTTTATTTCAGCTCATGAAACATGGGACAAACACATGACATGTTCCGTTTTATATTTCTTTGTTCAGTGTAGCTAAGATAGTTGACTGAGTGCCATTGATTTGATTTTGAATGAGTTGTGTATCAGGTTAATTCCATTGCCCTGTATGTCTTTATTAAGCTTTTCCTCACTCGAGGGTTATGCAACAAAACTATCATCTTAATTGATTGTAAATCTAGCTATGCCTCGTCTATTACTAACTGCACCTTGACTGATTTGATATGACTGCGACCTTTGACCTGTACTGACGTGGTCTGTTGTGTGTAAAAGCAGGATGCCCAGATGGATTACTACGGCACCAGACTGGCCACCTGCTCTTCTGACAGGTCTGTCAAGAATCTTCCATGTCAAAAATGGAGAACAGATCCTTGTGGCGGATTTGAGAGGGTAAGTGTGACCGAAATGATTTCAGATCTGTTGTGGTTGTTCTTTTTGATCACAGTTTCTTATCTTTTATTAGTTATTTAACCAAGTTATAAATATATATTTATTTATTTATTTTTCCCCCCACCAGCGTTTGATTTGAGGGGAAGATTTCTACCAGGTGTCAGCCTTTATTAGTTATTTAACCTAGTTATATATAAAAATAGATTTCTACCAGGTGTCAGCCTTTATTAGTTATTTAACCTAGTTATATATATAAATAGATTTCTACCATGTGTCAGCCTTTATTAGTTATTTAACCTAGTTATATATAAAAATAGATTTCTGCCGTGTGTCAACCTTGTAGGAAAACATGTGATTGTGATGTTGGAACTTTTTTTTCACATTTTCAAACTCACACGGAGGGAAGTATAAATGTTGGTGTTTTATAATGTTCTCTCTCGCCACAGTCACGAGGGTCCTGTGTGGCAGGTGGCCTGGGCTCAGCCTCATGTAACGGCAACATCCTGGCCTCGTGTTCCCGCGACAGGAAGCTGATCGTCTGGAAGGAGGAGGAACGGTACTTGGGACAAAATGTACGAGTACACTGGACACGACTCTTCAGGTAAGAGAGCCTCTCCTGGATGTGTTTACACCAGCCTAGCCCAGCCTGACTCTAACCCTATTCCCCACAGCCATCCAAGTTGTGACCCCCCCAGGGTTCCTACATGGGTGGACTCAGAAATCAACTGATCAAGCGCCTTGCAGTACTCGCCCAGTCGGCCGATATCTCCACTGGTCAAATCAAACCAATCAAAGAAAAATGTTTATTTGTTGTTAATTGCTTAACCCTTAATTGCTCCAGGGGGACGGAACCTTGGCTGACCCCTGACCCCTGACCCCTGACCCTGTGCTTCAGGGGGTTAGGTTAAAAGGCAAGCAAAATAAGCATTTCTGTGGACTGTAAAGAAAATGGGCAATAATGTATTCTGGGAAACATAACAGTATGTATATGTATATACTGTACTCTATATCATCTACTGCATCTTTATGTAATACATGTATCACTAGCCACTTTAAACAATGCTACTTAATATAATGTTTACATACCCTACATTACTCATCTCATATGTATATGTATATACTGTACTCTATATCATCTACTGCATCTTTATATAATACATGTATCACTAGCCACTTTAAACTATGCCACTTTTGTTTACATACCCTACATTACTCATCTCATATGTATATACTGTACTCGATACCATCTACTGCATCTTGCCTATGCCGTTCTGTACCATCACTCATTCATATATCTTTATGTACATATTCTTTATCCCATTACACTTGTGTCTATAAGGTAGTAGTTTTGGAATTGTTAGGTTAGATTACTTGTTGTTTATTACTGCATTGTCGGAACTAGAAGCACAAGCATTTCGCTACGCTCGCATTAACATCTGCTAACCATGTGTATGTGACCATTAACATCTGCTAACCATGTGTATGTGACAAATATATTTGATTTGATGTTAAAGATCTGTGAATTTTGTTGTACGTTATTGGTTGTTATAAACCGGGTGGTTCGAGCCATGAATAATTATTGGCTGAAAGCCGTGGTATAACAGACCATATACCACGGGTATGACAAAAAAAAACTTCTTTTTTTTTTACTGGTATAATTATGTTGGTAACCAGTTTATAATAGCAATAAGGCACCTCGGGGGTTTGTGGTATATGGCCAATATATCACGGCTAAGGGCTGTGTCCAGGGGATCAACAGTGGGACATTAAGAAGATCAGCAACACAGTGAGAACAATGTTTACGTTTTAAATTAATGTACTTTATCACTGTGTGGTCTGACGTAAAACCCTACAGCTTTCTATTCTCATAACAGTATGCTGTGTTCGTATGAATAAAACCTGAATGTTTCAGGCTAAAGTAGTCGACATTTGAATTGTTAGACATGTTGTATGTATGAACAGGCTTTATTTATTTTTTAAAAACAGTCTGTCAATGTGACTGTGTGTTGTAACAACCCAATGTCCTCCCTCTGTTCTGATTGGCTGTAATGCAGTGAGCTGGGCTCCAACGGTGGTGCCAGGTGGTCTGATAGACCAGCCATCGGGTCAGAAACCCAACTGCACCAAGAGGTTTGTCTCAGGAGGCTGTGACAACCTGGTCAAGCTCTGGAAGTGAGTCAAGGGGTTCTTCTCTGTTAATGTTTAAATGCACAGCACCGCTATAGTTCTATAAAAATACAGAAAATATTCACTTACAATAGCAACATGATGAAATAGCGTGAGCCACTTCGTGGAAAGTGTTACTAAATAGGTTCCTATGGTAACCAGACAGGTAAATAGATTCCTATGGTAACCAGACAGGTAAATAGGTTCCTATGGTAACTAGACAGGTAAATAGGTTCCTATGGTAACCAGACAGGTAAATAGGTTCCTATGGTAACCAGACAGGTAAATAGGTTCCTATGGTATACAGACAGGTAAATAGGTTCCTATGGTAACCAGACAGGTAAATAGGTTCCTATGGTAACCAGACAGGTAAATAGGTTCCTATGGTAACCAGACAGGTAAATAGGTTCCTATGGTAACCAGACAGGTAAATAGGTTCCTATGGTAACCAGACAAGTAAATAGGTTCCTATGGTAACCAGTCAGGTAAATAGGTTCCTATGGTAACCCGACAGGTAAATAGGTTCCTATGGTAACCAGTCAGGTAAATATGTTCCTATGGTAACCAGACAGGTAAATAGGTTCCTATGGTAACCAGACAGGTAAATAGGTTCCTATGGTAACCAGACAGGTAAATAGGTTCCTATGGTAACCAGACAGGTCTGTATGTCTTCTTTCTTAGAGAGGAGGATGGCCAATGGAAGGAAGACCAGAAGCTGGAGGCTCACAGTGATTGGGTCAGAGATGTAGGTTGGGCTCCCTCCACAGAGACTACCCAGGTACGTCTCTACTACTATCAGAGATAAACAGTGTTGTGTTTGATTCAGGCTCGTCTCATACGACCAACAAACTGCCGAAGGTCAATTCCAGTTTAGTTCATTCTGTCAATTCCAACTATTTGAAAAAAGTGGCAGTTTTATTTACAATAGAGATGTTTTCGCTCTTAAATAAATGTCACTTCCTGAATTTAAATGGATTTGGACACATAACCACGTTCGATCATCTTGTAAGGTCTGTTGGGACCCTCGTGAACGGCAGTTTAAAATAAAACAGTTCTTTGTTGTGGTCTTGTCTGCTAGTGACATTTATCTCATAACAAAAAACTCTCTCTTGCTGTCTGACTGCAGGACGGCGGGGTCTTCATCTGGACGTGTGACGACCCTTCAGGTAACAAGTGGACGGATAAACTACAAGTTCAACGATGTGGCGTGTCAGCTGGTCCATCACCGGGAACATCCTGGCTGTGTCCGGAGGGGACAACAAGGTCACACACGCACACACACCAAGGTCAGTACATACACACCCACCAAGGTCAGCACACACACACACACACACACACACACACACACACACACACACACACACACACACACACACACACACACACACACACACACACACACACACACACACACACACACACACACACACACACACACACACACACACACACACACACACACACACACCAAGGTCAGGTTTGAATTGTTTGCTATTTCACTATATAAACCTTTTTACATTTTCTATCAAATGTTGAAAGCGAAAAAAAATATGAAAGCAACTCTTTATTTCAAGCAATGATTTTATTGGTGAAATGCCAGAAATGGGTAACATTTTGATCTGCAGCTATATGTATAATTCACACCCACTTAGCAGAAGCTTTTATCCACAGCGACTCGGTGCTGTTACAAATGATCCCCTTGTTTGTCTTTAATTGTGACTTTCGTTGCCTGTCTCTCGGTGACTCTGTGGAAGGAGTCAGCGGACGGCCAGTGGGCTTGCATCAGCGATGTCAACAAAGTCCAGGGAGCCGTATCAACCATCACAGATGGAGCAGCGAGTGAACTACCACCTAGCCTAGTCCCAGATCTGGGCTAACTACCACCTAGCCTAGTCCCAGATCTGGGCTAACTACCACCTAGCCTAGTCCCAGATCTGGGCTAACTACCACCTAGCCTAGTCCCAGATCTGGGCTAACTACCACCTAGCCTAGTCCCAGATCTGGGCTAACTACTACCTAGCCTAGTCCCAGATCTGGGCTAACTACCACCTAGCCTAGTCCCAGATCTGGGCTAACTACCACCTAGCCTAGTCCCAGATCTGGGCTAACTACTACCTAGCCTAGTCCCAGATCTGGGCTAACTACCACCTAGCCTAGTCCCAGATCTGGGCTAAATACCGCCTAGTCCCAGATCTGGGCTAAATACCACCTAGCCTAGTCCCAGATCTGGGCTAAATACCACCTAGCCTAGTCCCAGATCTGGGCTAAATATCGCCTAGTCCCAGATCTGGGCTAACTACCGCCTAGCCTAGTCCCAGATCTGGGCTAACTACCGCCTAGTCCCAGATCTGGGCTTACTACCACCTGTTAAACTCAGGAGCAGCCCTTCTCGCTCTTTGTAACGGGCCATATTTTGTGACATTTTCTTACAGAACGTTTAAGGTGTCATCGTCTCCGATTATCCAGCTTAAATACTTATTCTATAAATTGGTCCAATTTGTTTGTTGGCTCAGAAAAACGCAGGGAATGAGTCCCAAGTGGCACCCTATTCGCTATATAGTGCACTACTTTAGACCCAGAACCCTATTCCCTATATAGTGCATTGTTTTTGACCCTGTTTCGCAAATATGTTTTGGCCTTTATATAGGGAACAGTGTGCCATTTGAGATATCGTCCATGGTTGTCATGAAACTCCACTTTATATAGTGAATAGTGTGCAGTTTGGGATGTTTAGGAAGTGTTATTTTTACTATTTTTGTTTAATGATACTAGTTTTATGCACAATTATGCAAATGGAGGGTGAAATCATAATATTAACCATGGCAGGAAACAGTGGTAAACCTGCTCAGACAAAGACTATACTTGCTTGTCAAATATGAAACTGTACAAGATTTTCCAATTGATTGTTGAAAAGCGAGAATGTTACATTTTTGATATTTTCAAAATGATTTTTGTTTTTTAAATATCTTCAAAGGGAAAATCTGTATTGCTCAGCGGAAGATGTTGGATAAGTGAACATAGTTCACTCAGGACGTTTACCATTGGGGGAATTAAATTGCCAGTTCCTGTCAGCTTAATGGGTTGGCTCTCTAGCTTTGGTCTGCTTAGTTCATTTGACTTCAATTGAACCAGAAAAATAACAGCGAGTGGATTGTCTCGCTTCAGGCTCGGCTATTTATTCCATACCAAAGGCCATATTGGTCTATAACAGATCCTAACAGGGATGGGAAACTCCAGTCCTCAGGGGGCTTGATTGGTGACACACCTATTACCCCAGCTGATACACACCTGACTCCAGTAATCAACTAATCATGGTCTCCAGTTTAGAATACAATTAGTTCTGTCAGGTGTGTTCGCTAGCGCTGAGAACCTGTGATACCAATCAGGCCCCTAAGACCTGGAGTTGACCATCCCTGAATCAGATGGTATCACCATAATCAAACTCCCACTGTGATACCAATCAGGCCCCTAAGACCTGGAGTTGACCATCCCTGAATCAGAATGTGGGAGTTTGATTATGCTGAACCTAGGTGCACCGAGTTATGGCCCGTGTCGTGACTGGGGGGGGGTGGAATGGTGAGGGAGGAGCAGCCCTTGACAAACCGAACAGTAATCTGCTCCTCCTGGTGATTTTCAACAAGGCAGCATGGTGCATCGTCCAGGAGCATGTCATTTCCATAAAATATGTTTACATTTTCAAGGCAGGTAACGCAAATATTGTGATTTTGTCAAGATCAACCCCTTAAACGTGAAAACTCTGAATCTTAAATCATAACTCCACATTGCCTGACATACGTCACTTTGTTTTGAGCCTACTTAACCATCAGCTTTGAGTGGGGCACACGGCTCATACCCGGGAGGCAGCCAGGTGAAAACTGTTCGGTTAACCAGGCCACCTTAATTGAATCCCCTCATTGGTCGTGGTCCCATGACATTGCATCAGCCAATGGTTGCGTGCCACGTTAAAGAGTGTGCCGTCAGGCACCAGATTGCTATAACATGATGTGGTTAGCTGATGTGTAAAATACCTATCCAAGCGTTGTAAGATCTGGGATGCGTCAGCAATGTAGTCGGGCAGGAACGCACTCAAGGTCAGCAACATGGACCTGTGGGAGTGCAGCAACAAGGTTTCTGTGGATGAGGAGATCCGGAGCCGATGATGGAGATTGGCCACATCCTCCGAAAGGCACTCCACCATCACCAGGCAAGGTCTCTGCTAAAACAACCAAAGGCAAAAGGAAAAGAGAGCACCAAGGAAACACCTAGAAAGGTACCAAAGAAACACCTGGAGAGGTGCCAAAGAAACACCTGGAGAGGTGCCAAGGGAACACCTAGAGAGGTGCCAAGGGAACACCTAGAGAGGTGCCAAAGAAACACATAGAGAGGTGCCAAGGGAACACCTAGAGAGGTGCCAAAGAAACACCTACAGAGGTGCCAAAGAAACACCTAGCAACACCTAGAGAGGTGCCAAATAAACACCTAGAGAGGTGCCAAATAAACACCTAGAGAGGTGCCAAAGAAACACCTAGAGAGGTGCCAAAGAAACACCTAGAGAGGTGCCAAAGATACACCTAGAGAGGTGCCAAAGAAACACCTAGAGAGGTGCCAAGGGAACACCTAGAGAGGTGCCAAAGATACACCTAGAGAGGTGCCAAAGAAACACCTAGAGAGGTGCCAAAGAAACACCTAGAGAGGTGCCAAAGATACACCTAGAGAGGTGCCAAAGAAACACCTAGAGAGGTGCCAAAGAAACACCTAGAGAGGTGCCAAAGAAACACCTGGAGAGGTGCCAAAGAAACACCTAGCAACACCTAGAGAGGTGCCAAAGAAACACCTAGCAACACCTAGAGAGGTGCCAAAGAAACACCAAGGAACACCAAGATAGGTGCCAAAGAAACACCTAGAGAGGTGCCAAAGATACACCTAGAGAGGTGCCAAGGGAACACCTAGAGAGGTGCCAAAGAAACACCTAGCAACACCTAGAGAGGTGCCAAAGAAACACCTACAGAGGTGCCAAAGAAACACCTACAGAGGTGCCAAAGAAACACCTAGCAACACCTAGAGAGGTGCCAAAGAAACACCTAGTAACACCTAGAGAGGTGCCAAAGAAACACCAAGGAACACCTAGAGAGGTGCCAAAGAAACACCAAGGAACACCTAGAGAGGTGCCAAAGAAACACATAGCAACACCTAGAGAGGTGCCAAAGAAACACCTAGAGAGGTGCCAAAGAAACACCTAGAGAGGTGCCAAAGAAACACCTAGAGAGGTGCCAAAGAAACACCTAGAGAGGTGCCAAGGGAACACCTAGAGAGGTGCCAAAGAAACACCTAGCAACACCTAGAGAGGTGCCAAAGAAACACCAAGGGAACACCTAGAGAGGTGCCAAAGAAACACCTAGAGAGGTGCCAAAGAAACACCTACAGAGGTGCCAAAGAAACACCTAGGAACACCTAGAGGTGCCAAAGAAACACCTAGAGAGGTGCCAAGGAAACACCTAGAGAGGTGCCAAAGAAACACCTACACAGTCCCTTCCTGTACTCCCTGTTTACTTATGACTGCACGGTCAGGCATGACTCCAACACCATCATTGCCGATGACACAACAGTGGTAGGCCTGATCACCGACAAAGATGAAACAGCCTATAGGAAGGAGGTCAGAGACCTGACCGTGTGGTGCAAGGACAACAGCCTCTCCCTCAATGTGATCAAGACAAAGGAGATGATTCTGGACCACAAGAAAAGGAGGACCGAGCACGCCCCCATTCTAATCGAGGGGGCTGGAGTGGAGTAGGTTGAGAGCTTCAAGCTCCTTGTTGTCCACATCCACAACAAACTAACATCGTCCAAACACACCAAGACAGTCGTGAAGAGGGCACAACAACACCTATTCCCCCTCAGGAGACTGAAAAGATTGGGCATGGGTCCTCAGATCCTCAAAAGGTTTTCCAGCTGCACCATCGAGTGCATCCTGACAGGTTGCATCACCACCTGGTATGGCAACTGCTCGGCCTCCGACCGCAAGGCACTACAGAGGGTAGTGCGTACGGCCCAGTACATCCATAAGACTCCTGAACATCTAATCAAATGGCTACCCAGACTACTTGCATTGCCCCCCCCCCTTTACTCTTAGTTATTATCTATGCATAGCCACTTTAATAACTCTACCTACATTTACATATTACCTCAATTACCTTGACACCGGTGCCCCCGCACATTGACTCTGTACCAGTGTCCCCTGTATATAGCCTCCACATTGACTCTGTACCGGTACCCTCTGTATATAGCCTCCACATTGACTCTGTACCGTAACACCCTGTATATAGCCTCCACATTGACTCTGTACGGTACCCCCTGCATATAGCCTCCACATTGACTCTGTACCGGTATCCCCCTGTATATAGCCTCCACATTGACTCTGTACCAGTACCCCTGTATATAGCCTCCACATTGACTCTGTACCGGTACCCCCTGTATATAGCCTCCACATTGACTCTGTACCGGTACCCCCTGTATATAGCCTCCACATTGACTCTGTACCATAACACCCTGTATATAGCCTCCACATTGACTCTGTACCGGTACCCCCTGTATATAGCCTCCACATTGACTCTGTACCGGTACCCCCTGTATATAGCCTCCACATTGACTCTGTACCGGTACCCCTGTATATAGCCTCCACATTGACCCTGTACCCGGTACCCCCTGTATATAGCCTCCACATTGACTCTGTACCGGTACCCCCTGTATATAGCCTCCACATTGACCCTGTACCCGGTACCCCCCTGTATATAGCCTCCACATTGACTCTGTACCGGTACCCCCTGTATATAGCCTCCACATTGACTCTGTACCAGTACCCCCTGTATATAGCCTCCACATTGACTCTGTACCAGTACACCCTGTATATAGCCTCCACATTGACTCTGTACCAGTACACCCTGTATATAGCCTCCACATTGACTCTGTACCAGTACACCCTGTATATAGCCTCCACATTGACTCTGTACCACCGTAACACCCTGTGACTCTGTACCCACCCTGTAACATACACCCTGTATATAGCCTCCACATTGACTCTGTACCACACCCTGTAACACCCTGTATATAGCCTCCACATTGACTCTGTACCGTAACACCCTGTATATAGCCTCCACATTGACTCTGTAACATAACACCCTGTATATAGCCTCCACATTGACTCTGTACACCCCGTGAACACCCTGTATATAGCCTCCACATTGACTCTGTACCATAACACCTCTGTATATAGCCTCCACATTGACTCTGTAGTACCCCCTGTATATATAACACCCTGTATATAGCCTCCACATGACTCTGACTCTGTACCATAACACCCTGTATATAGCCTCCACATTGACTCTGTAGCCTCCACATTGACTCTGTACCACCCCTGTATATAGCCTCCACATTGACTCTGTACCACCCTGTACACCCTGTATATAGCCTCCACATTGACTCTGTACCGGTACCCCCTGTATATAGCCTCCACATTGACTCTGTACCAGTACCCCCTGTATATAGCCTCCACATTGACTCTGTACCGGTACCCCCTGTATATAGCCTCCACATTGACTCTGTACTAGTACCCCCTGTATATAGCCTCCACATTGACTCTGTACTGGTACCCCCTGTATATAGCCTCCACATTGACTCTGTGACTAGTACCCCCTGTATATAGCCTCCATTGACTCTGACTCTGTACATTGACTCTGTACCGGTACCCCTGTATATAGCCTCCACATTGACTCTGTACCATTGACTCTACCCCCTGTATATAGCCTCCACATTGACTCTGTACCAGTGTACCCCCTGTATATAGCCTCCACATTGACTCTGTACCGGTACCCCTGTATATAGCCTCCACATTGACTCTGCCTCCACATTGACTCTGTACGGTACCCCCTGTATATAGCCTCCACATTGACTCTGTACCGGTACCCCCTGTATATAGCCTCCACATTGACTCTGTACCAGTACCCCTGTATATAGCCTCCACATTGATCCCCAGTACCCCTGTATATAGCCTCCACATTGACTCTGTACCAGTACCCCCTGTATATAGCCTCCACATTGACTCTGTACCAGTACCCCCTGTATATAGCCTCCACATTGACTCTGTCCACATATAGCCTCCACATTGACTCTGTACCGGTACCCCCTGTATATAGCCTCCACATTGACTCTGTACCATAACACCCTGTATATAGCCTCCACATTGACTCTGTACCGGTACCCCCTGTATATAGCCTCCACATTGACTCTGTACCATTGAGTACCCCCTGTATATAGCCTCCACATTGACTCTGTACCGGTACCCCTGTATATAGCCTCCACATTGACCCTGTACCGGTACCCCTGTATATAGCCTCCACATTGACTCTGTACTAGTACCCCCTGTATATAGCCTCCACATTGACTCTGTACCAGTACCCCCTGTATATAGCCTCCACATTGACTCTGTACTAGTACCCCCTGTATATAGTCTCCACATTGACTCTGTACCAGTACCCCCTGTATATAGCCTCCACATTGACTCTGTACTAGTACCCCCTGTATATAGCCTCCACATTGACTCTGTACCAGTACCCCCTGTATATAGCCTCCACATTGACTCTGTACCAGTACCCCTGTATATAGCCTCCACATTGACTCTGTACCGGTACCCCTGTATATAGCCTCCACATTGACTCTGTACTAGTACCCCCTGTATATAGCCTCCACATTGACTCTGTACTAGTACCCCCTGTATATAGCCTCCACATTGACTCTGTACCAGTACCCCTGTATATAGTCTCCACATTGACTCTGTACCAGTACCCCTGTATATAGCCTCCACATTGACTCTGTACCAGTACCCCCTGTATATAGCCTCCACATTGACTCTGTACCAGTACCCCCTGTATATAGACTCCACATTGACTCTGTACCAGTACCCCCTGTATATAGCCTCCACATTGACTCTGTACCAGTACCCCTGTATATAGCCTACCCCCCACATTGACTCTGTACCAGTACCCCTTGTATATAGCCTCCACATTGACTCTGTACCTACCCCCTGTATATAGCCTCCACATTGACTCTGTACTGGTACCCCCTGTATATAGCCTCCACATTGATTCTGTACCTGTACCCCCTGTATATAGTCTCCACATTGATTCTGTACCTGTACCCCCTGTATATAGCCTCCACATTGATTCTGTACCTGTACCCCCTGTATATAGCCTCCACATTGTTATTTACTGCTCTTCTTTAATAATTTGTTATTCTTATCTCATACGTTTTTTTAGGTATTTTCTTAAAACTACATTGTTGGTTAAGGGCTTGTCAGTAAGCATTTCACTGTAAACACCTGTTGTGTTCGGCGCACGTGACTAAAAAACTTTGATTTGATCATCATCATCATCACTACCATCATCATCACCTGTACTATCATCATCATCACTACCATCATCATCACCTGTACCATCATCATCATCACTACCATCATCATCACCTGTACCATCATCATCATCACTACCATCATCATCACCTGTACCATCATCATCATCACTACCATCATCATCACCTGTACCATCATCATCATCACTTCCATCATCATCATCACTACCATCATCATCATCATCATCACCATCACCATCATCACTACCATCATCATCATCACTACCATCATCACTACCACCATCATCCCCATCACTATCACCATCATTATCATCATCACTACCATCATCACTACCATCATCCTCATCTTCATCATTGTCATCACCACTACCATCATCATCATTCAGCTCTCTGAGGAGGAATGGAACTGCAACTCAGGTAACATGTTTAGCAGTGCCATCTCAGTGTGTGTCTGTAAGAGAGAGAGAGAGAGAGAGTAGCATATTGAACACTCAACTAAATAGATGCATCCTAATTAACCATTTTCCTCCATTTTATAATGCCATAAGCATTGTCATGTTTGATAAAATCACAAGCTTATAAGTGTTGGGATCAGACAGATGGGCTGTTGAGGGCTACTGAAGCCAGGGAGATGTCAAACCGAGTAGCCGAGCGGAGACTCTCCGCTCCCGAGCGCTCCTGTTCTGAGACGTGCAAGCTGCGGCGCAAGTCTCTCTGCTTCCCAAGCGGTGTGTGATGCTCTCTGTCTCTTTGCTTCCCAAGCTGTGTGTGATGCTCTCTGTCTCTCTGCTTCCCAAGCGGTGTGTGATGCTCTCTGTCTCTCTGCTTCCCAAGCGGTGTGTGATGCTCTCTGTCTCTCTGCTTCCCAAGCGGTGTGTGATGCTCTCTGTCTCTCTGCTTCCCAAGCGGTGTGTGATGCTCTCTGTCTCTCTGCTTCCCAAGCGGTGTGTGATGCTCTCTGTCTCTCTGCTCTGCTTCCCAAGCGGTGTGTGATGCTCTCTGTCTCTCTGCTTCCCAAGCGGTGTGTGATGCTCTCTGTCTCTCTGCTTCCCAAGCGGTGTGTGATGCTCTCTGTCTCTCTGCTTCCCAAGCGGTGTGTGATGCTCTCTGTCTCTCTGCTTCCCAAGCGGTGTGTGATGCTCTCTGTCTCTCTGCTTCCCAAGCGGTGTGTGATGCTCTCTGTCTCTCTGCTTCCCAAGCGGTGTGTGATGCTCTCTGTCTCTCTGCTTCCCAAGCGGTGTGTGATGCTCTCTGTCTCTCTGCTTCCCAAGCGGTGTGTGATGCTCTCTGTCTCTCTGCTTCCCAAGCGGTGTGTGATGCTCTCTGTCTCTCTGCTTCCCAAGCGGTGTGTGATGCTCTCTGTCTCTCTGCTTCCCAAGCGGTGTGTGATGCTCTCTGTCTCTCTGCTTCCCAAGCGGTGTGTGATGCTCTCTGTCTCTCTGCTTCCCAAGCGGTGTGTGTCTCTCTGCTTCCCAAGCGGTGTGTGATGCTCTCTGTCTCTCTGCTTCCCAAGCGGTGTGTGATGCTCTCTGTCTCTCTGCTTCCCAAGCGGTGTGTGATGCTCTCTGTCTCTCTGCTTCCCAAGCGGTGTGTGATGCTCTCTGTCTCTCTGCTTCCCAAGCGGTGTGTGATGCTCTCTGTCTCTCTGCTTCCCAAGCGGTGTGTGATGCTCTCTGTCTCTCTGCTTCCCAAGCGGTGTGTGATGCTCTCTGTCTCTCTGCTTCCCAAGCGGTGTGTGATGCTCTCTGTCTCTCTGCTTCCCAAGCGGTGTGTGATGCTCTCTGTCTCTCTGCTCTCTGTCTCTCTGCTTCCCAAGCGGTGTGTGATGCTCTCTGTCTCTCTGTCTCTCTTCCCAAGCGGTGTGTGATGCTCTCTGTCTCTCTGCTTCCCAAGCGGTGTGTGATGCTCTCTGTCTCTCTGCTTCCCAAGCGGTGTGTGATGCTCTCTGTCTCTCTGCTTCCCAAGCGGTGTGTGATGCTCTCTGTCTCTCTGCTTCCCAAGCGGTGTGTGATGCTCTCTGTCTCTCTGCTTCCCAAGCGGTGTGTGATGCTCTCTGTCTCTCTGCTTCCCAAGCGGTGTGTGATGCTCTCTGTCTCTCTGCTTCCCAAGCGGTGTGTGATGCTCTCTGTCTCTCTGCTTCCCAAGCGGTGTGTGATGCTCTCTGTCTCTCTGCTTCCCAAGCGGTGTGTGATGCTCTCTGTCTCTCTGCTTCCCAAGCGGTGTGTGATGCTCTCTGTCTCTCTGCTTCCCAAGCGGTGTGTGATGCTCTCTGTCTCTCTGCTTGCGGTGTGTGATGCTCTCTGTCTCTCTGCTTCCCAAGCGGTGTGTGATGCTCTCTGTCTCTCTGCTTCCCAAGCGGTGTGTGATGCTCTCTGTCTCTCTGCTTCCCAAGCGGTGTGTGATGCTCTCTGTCTCTCTGCTTCCCAAGCGGTGTGTGATGCTCTCTGTCTCTCTGCTTCCCAAGCGGTGTGTGATGCTCTCTGTCTCTCTGCTTCCCAAGCGGTGTGTGATGCTCTCTGTCTCTCTGCTTCCCAAGCGGTGTGTGATGCTCTCTGTCTCTCTGCTTCCCAAGCGGTGTGTGATGCTCTCTGTCTCTCTGCTTCCCAAGCGGTGTGTGATGCTCTCTGTCTCTCTGCTTCCCAAGCGGTGTGTGATGCTCTCTGTCTCTCTGCTTCCCAAGCGGTGTGTGATGCTCTCTGTCTCTCTGCTTCCCAAGCGGTGTGTGATGCTCTCTGTCTCTCTGCTTCCCAAGCGGTGTGTGATGCTCTCTGTCTCTCTGCTTCCCCCAAGCGGTGTGTGATGCTCTCTGTCTCTCTGCTTCCCAAGCGGTGTGTGATGCTCTCTGTCTCTCTGCTTCCCAAGCGGTGTGTGATGCTCTCTGTCTCTCTGCTTCCCAAGCGGTGTGTGATGCTCTCTGTCTCTCTGCTTCCCAAGCGGTGTGTGATGCTCTCTGTCTCTCTGCTTGTCTCTCTGCTTCCCAAGCGGTGTGTGATGCTCTCTGTCTCTCTGCTTCCCAAGCGGTGTGTGATGCTCTCTGTCTCTCTGCTTCCCAAGCGGTGTGTGATGCTCTCTGTCTCTCTGCTTCCCAAGCGGTGTGTGATGCTCTCTGTCTCTCTGCTTCCCAAGCGGTGTGTGATGCTCTCTGTCTCTCTGCTTCCCAAGCGGTGTGTGATGCTCTCTGTCTCTCTGCTTCCCAAGCGGTGTGTGATGCTCTCTGTCTCTCTGCTTCCCAAGCGGTGTGTGATGCTCTCTGTCTCTCTGCTTCCCAAGCGGTGTGTGATGCTCTCTGTCTCTCTGCTTCCCTGCGGTGTGTGATGCTCTCTGTCTCTCTGCTTCCCAAGCGGTGTGTGATGCTCTCTGTCTCTCTGCTTCCCAAGCGGTGTGTGATGCTCTCTGTCTCTCTGCTTCCCAAGCGGTGTGTGATGCTCTCTGTCTCTCTGCTTCCCAAGCGGTGTGTGATGCTCTCTGTCTCTCTGCTTCCCAAGCGGTGTGTGATGCTCTCTGTCTCTCTGCTTCCCAAGCGGTGTGTGATGCTCTCTGTCTCTCTGCTTCCCAAGCGGTGTGTGATGCTCTCTGTCTCTCTGCTTCCCAAGCGGTGTGTGATGCTCTCTGTCTCTCTGCTTCCCAAGCGGTGTGTGATGCTCTCTGTCTCTCTGCTTCGGTGTGTGATGCTCTCTGTCTCTCTGCTTCCCAAGCGGTGTGTGATGCTCTCGGTGTGTGATGCTCTCTGTCTCTCTGCTTCCCAAGCTCTCTGCTTCCCAAGCGGTGTGTGATGCTCTCTGTCTCTCTCTGTCTCTCTGCTTCCCAAGCGGTGTGTGATGCTCTCTGTCTCTCTGCTTCCCAAGCGGTGTGTGATGCTCTCTGTCTCTCTGCTTCCCAAGCGGTGTGTGATGCTCTCTGTCTCTCTGCTTCCCAAGCGGTGTGTGATGCTCTCTGTCTCTCTGCTTCCCAAGCGGTGTGTGATGCTCTCTGTCTCTCTGCTTCCCAAGCGGTGTGTGATGCTCTCTGTCTCTCTGCTTCCCAAGCGGTGTGTGATGCTCTCTGTCTCTCTGCTTCCCAAGCGGTGTGTGATGCTCTCTGTCTCTCTGCTTCCCAAGCGGTGTGTGATGCTCTCTGTCTCTCTGCTTCCCAAGCGGTGTGTGATGCTCTCTGTCTCTCTGCTTCCCAAGCGGTGGCCATGAATAACAAACTTCACAATGACAACAAACAAAAAATATGATACAAAACGTGTCATACTGTTTTTCTGCCTGCTTGAATGAGATGAACCCAGTTGCAGCCCCGCAATGACCCCCTGCAATGACCCCTGAAGTGACCCCTGAAGTGACCCCTGAAGTTACCCCGGGAATCAATAGAACATTGCTCAGAGATTCACAAATACAACATACAGTAACATTCATCTACAGTAACATTCAACTACAGTAACATTCAACTACGGTAGCATTCAACTACGGTAGCATTCAACTACAGTAGCATTCAACTACGGTAGCATTCAACTACAGTAGCATTCAACTACGGTAGCATTCAACTACGGTAGCATTCAACTACGGTAGCATTCAACTACAGTAACATTCAAAATGGGTGAATCTTTCCTTTAAGCCAAAAACAAGGTTTTACCAAGCCAAAGGTTGCGTGTTTGAATCACATCTCGTACAACTTCAGCTATTTAGTAACTTTAGTACCTTTTTGTTTTTTTTAGCTAATTTGCAATTACTTAACATGTTCGCTAACCCTAACCTTAACCCAGGCTATCCTAAATTCGGTCCTCGGGATGCCAAGGGATAGGCATATTGGTTTTTGCCTTAAAATAATCAATTAATCATCATGCTTTGATCATTTGAATCAGCCGTGTGGTGTTAAAAAAAAATGTGCACCCCTTGGGGTTCCTAGGAGCAGGTTCTGGAAATGCTGCCTTTTAATTCTTTTTTCTAAACCTTTATTTAACTAGGCAAGTCACGGTTCTGACTTAGAATACATGGACAACTACAAATACCTAGGTGTCTGGTTAGACTGTAAATCTAGAATCGGCTTCCTATTTTGCGCCAAAGCATCCTTCACTCATGCTGCCAAACATACCCTCGTAAAACTGACTATCCTACCGATCCTTGACTTCGGCGATGTTATTTACAAAATAGCCTCCAACACGCTACTCAGCAAATTGGATGCAGTCTATCACAGTCCCATCTGTTTTGTCACCAAAACCCCATATACTACCCACCACTGCGACCTATATGCTCTCATTGGCTGGCCCTCGCTTCATATTCGTCGCCAAACCCACTGGCTCCAGGTCATCTATAAGTCTTTGCTAGGTAAAGCCCCGACTCATCTCAGCTCACTGGTCACCATAGCAGCACCCACTCGTAGCACGCACTCCAGCAGGTATATTTCACTGGTCACCCCAAAGCCAATTCCTCATTTGGCCACCTTTCCTTCCAGTTCTCTGCTGCCAATGACTGGAACGAATTGCAAAACTCACTGAAGCTGGAGACTCATATCTCTCTCACTAACTTTAAACATCAGCTGTCAGAGCAGCTCACAGATCACTACACCTGTACACAGCCCATCTGTACATAGCCCATCTGTACATAGCCCATCTGTAAATAGCCCATCTGTAAATAGCCCATCCAATTACCTCATTCCCATATTGTTATTTATGTGTTGCTCCTTTGCACCCCAGTATCTCGACTTCATCTTCTGCACACCTATCACTCCAGTGATTAATTGCTAAATTGTAATTATGTTGCCACTATGGCCTATTTCTTACCTCACCTCCATAATCTTACGTCATGTGCACGTGTAACGGATGTGAAACGGCTAGCTTAGTTAGCGGTGGTTCGCGCTAAATAGCGTTTCAATCGGTGACGTCACTTGCTCTGAGACCTTGAAGTAGTAGTTCCCCTTGCTCTGCAAGGGCCGCGGCTTTTGTGGAGCGATGGGTAACGATGCTTCGTGGGTGACTGTTGTTGATGTGTGCAGAGGGTCCCTGGTTCCTTGTGTTATTAACTGTACGTTTGTTTATTCCGTGTTATTAACTGTACGTTTGTTTATTCCATGTGTAACACTTAGATTGCACACGTGGACTTTATTTAACTAATTATGTGACTTCTGAAGGTAATTGGTTGCACCAGATCTTATTTAGGGGCTTCATAGGAAAGGGGGTGAATACATATGTAAAGGGGGTGAATACATCTATAAAGGGGGTGAATACATCTATAAAGGGGTGAATACATCTATAAAGAGGGTGAATACATCTATAAAGGGGTGAATACATCTATAAAGAGGGTGAATACATCTGTAAAGGGGGTGAATACATATGTAAAGGGGTGAATACATCTGTAAAGGGGTGAATACATCTGTAAAGGGGGTGAATACATCTGTAAAGGGGGTGAATACATCTATAAAGGGGGTGAATACATATGTAAAGGGGGTGAATACATCTATAAAGGGGGTGAATACATCTGTAAAGGGGGTGAATACATCTATAAAGGGGGTGAATACATCTGTAAAGGTGGGAACAAGTAATTTTTTAAATTTCACTTCACCAATTTGGACTATTTTGTGTATGTCCATTGCATGATATCCAAATTACAGGTTGTAATGAAACAAGATAGGAAAAACGCCAAAGGGGTGAGTACTTTTGCAAGGCACCGTAGCATATCATCAAATGGAGTGAGATGGATTTTACGTTTACTATGTTACGTCTACCCCTGAGCGCAGGTTGCCAAAAATGACCAATGTCCAACTGCTTAGGTTATGTTTTTTTTGCCAACACTTCCCGGGACTCGCACGCTCTCTGAAGTGCCGAAAAGGGACACTTACTGCGGCGCTCGCTGACACATAATCTGAAGAGAAGTAGCAGTTTACGACCGTTCTCCTCCGTCATCATCGTTTGCCTTACTACAACATCATTATCTCTGTTCAGAGACCGCTTTCATCTCTACCAACATGCCCGGCTGGAGAATACATCGGACTTTATGTCTGCAGAGAATGAACGAACAAGGTAAGACCGAGGGGTTTTATTATGACAACAAGCAAAAAAAGATGTTGCTTGTGATGTTGAGGTTTGTCATTTCTTTCTGATCTGAGATATTTAGGCACAATATTTGAAGCTGTGTTGAATGAAATGAGGGGTAGTTTTGATGTCTCAGGTTGGAATAAAGCGCTACTGGGCTCAGAGCTGCGCGCCGCAGCACGTGTCTTTATGATTTTAGTTGCCGCTTTCCTCTTGCGACAGCTGTGTTGTTACGAGATGTCTTCATTATGACTGGCTCTGTAGCCTAGCCTTGGGTTCACAGATTGTGTGGTTCCGTAGTCAACTGGTTCTGGGTCGTGTGTGTCTGTCTATTCGACTTGGCAAAATTCCAACTCACTCAGTTGTCTATTAGGCTACTTTACAATAAGTTGTCATTATGCACATGTATGGAGTCCATGGATTTTTAGTCCGAAACATTGTTGCTTCATGGGCTACAGTAGATGTGCCACACAAGTGCTCTACCTTCGAAAGCATGTGACGTGACAATGAGTATACATTTGAATTTACTGGAGAAATAACTTTTGGTATCCACTGTGTGTTTGGGTTTATGTGCCAGCCAGGCATACAGTAGGAGGTCACCTGAACTCTCCTGCTAGTTTGCATTTGGTGTCAGAGGTGGGATTTTAAAGGGAGAGGCTCAACCAGCCTCTTATCTTGTGCCTCTGCGTACATATTATCATCGGAGGAATGCAGGGAACCCAACTGATTCCGTTGAGGAAAGACTGGTAACAGGTAATCAGTCCCAGTATCTTGTCTGTAAACCAAGATACTATATGAACAGGTAAGAAACCATGGCAATTTAAATGATGATTATTATTTTTAAACAATGAAATTAGTTGTTCCCAGCCTCATGGAAAAATGTATAGAATAGCAGGAAATTAGCTTTAAAAATGCAAAATTCTATCCGCCTCATTGCAAAATGTATAGAATAGCATGAGATTTGCTATAAAACTTCACGTGTGTGTGTGTGTGTGTGTGTGTGTGTGTGTGTGTGTGTGTGTGTGTGTGTGTGTGTGTGTGTGTGTGTGTGTGTGTGTGTGTGTGTGTGTGTGTACACTTTCTAATCTGAGCCAAGAGGTGGGACTGTCTGAAGGTGTTATCTTCAGACCGGGGGTGGAAAACGAGGGTGGTAAACCAGGATGGTAGCCTGGCTACGAGACAGAGTAAAGGGAGGTTAACTAATGTGCAGGTTATCCCTCCAGACACTTCTCCATCCCAATGATATTGAAAACATACTATTCCGATTCTAGAAGCTCATGTGCTCAATCTTATAAGATTTACTTCCCCCTCTGTTATATATTTATATATATATACACACACACACACTAAACTGGGTGGCAGGGTGGCAGGTAGCCTAGTGGTTAGAGCGTTGGGCCAGGTAGCCTAGTGGTTAGAGCGTTGGGCCAGGTAGCCTAGTGGTTAGAGCGTTGGGCCAGGTAGCCTAGTGGTTAGAGCGTTGGGCCAGGTAGCCTAGTGGTTAGAGCGTTGGGCCAGGTAGCCTAGTGGTTAGAGCGTTGGGCCAGGTAGCCTAGTGGTTACAGCGTTGGGCCAGGTAGCCTAGTGGTTAGAGCGTTGGACCAGGTAGCCTAGTGGTTAGAGCGTTGGACCAGGTAGCCTAGTGGTTAGAGCGTTGGGCCAGTAACTGAAAAGTTGCTGAATCGAATCACAGAGCTGACAAGTTAAACATCTGTTGTTCTGCCACTGAACAAGGCAGTTAACCCACTGTTCCTAGACCAGTTAACCCACTGTTCCTATACCAGTTAACCCACTGTTCCTAGACCAGTTAACCCACTGTTCCTAGACCAGTTAACCCACTGTTCCTAGACCAGTTAACCCACTGTTCCTAGACCAGTTAACCCACTGTTCCTAGACCAGTTAACCCACTGTTCCTAGACCAGTTAACCCACTGTTCCTAGACCAGTTAACCCACTGTTCCTAGACCAGTTAACCCACTGTTCCTAGACCAGTTAACCCACTGTTCCTAGACCAGTTAACCCACTGTTCCTAGACCAGTTAACCCACTGTTCCTAGACCAGTTAACCCACTGTTCCTAGACCAGTTAACCCACTGTTCCTAGACCAGTTAACCCACTGTTCCTAGACCAGTTAACCCACTGTTCCTAGACCAGTTAACCCACTGTTCCTAGACCAGTTAACCCACTGTTCCTAGACCAGTTAACCCACTGTTCCTAGACCAGTTAACCCCACTGTTCCTAGACCAGTTAACCCACTGTTCCTAGACCAGTTAACCCACTGTTCCTAGACCAGTTAACCCACTGTTCCTAGACCAGTTAACCCACTGTTCCTAGACCAGTTAACCCACTGTTCCTAGACCAGTTAACCCACTGTTCCTAGACCAGTTAACCCACTGTTCCTAGACCAGTTAACCCACTGTTCCTAGACCAGTTAACCCACTGTTCCTAGACCAGTTAACCCACTGTTCCTAGACCAGTTAACCCACTGTTCCTAGACCAGTTAACCCACTGTTCCTAGACCAGTTAACCCACTGTTCCTAGACCAGTTAACCCACTGTTCCTAGACCAGTTAACCCACTGTTCCTAGACCAGTTAACCCACTGTTCCTAGACCAGTTAACCCACTGTTCCTAGACCAGTTAACCCACTGTTCCTAGACCAGTTAACCCACTGTTCCTAGACCAGTTAACCCACTGTTCCTAGACCAGTTAACCCACTGTTCCTAGACCAGTTAACCCACTGTTCCTAGACCAGTTAACCCACTGTTCCTAGACCAGTTAAACCACTGTTCCACTGTTCCTAGACCAGTTAACCCACTGTTCCTAGACCAGTTAAACCCACTGTTCCTAGACCAGTTAACCCACTGTTCCTAGACCAGTTAACCCACTGTTCCTAGACCAGTTAAACCCACTGTTCCTAGACCAGTTAAACCCACTGTTCCTAGACCAGTTAACCCACTGTTCCTAGACCAGTAAACCCACTGTTCCTAGACCAGTTAAACCACTGTTCCTAGACCAGTTAAACCCACTGTTCCTAGACCAGTTAAACCCACTGTTCCTAGACCAGTTAACCCACTGTTCCTAGACCAGTTAACCCACTGTTCCTAGACCAGTTAACCCACTGTTCCTAGACCAGTTAACCCACTGTTCCTAGACCAGTTAAACCCACTGTTCCTAGACCAGTTAAACCCACTGTTCCTAGACCAGTTAAACCCACTGTTCCTAGACCAGTTAAACCCACTGTTCCTAGACCAGTTAAACCCACTGTTCCTAGACCAGTTAAACCCACTGTTCCTAGACCAGTTAAACCCACTGTTCCTAGACCAGTTAAACCACTGTTCCTAGACCAGTTAAAACCACTGTTCCTAGACCAGTTAAACCCACTGTTCCTAGACCAGTTAAACCCACTGTTCCTAGACCAGTTAACCCACTGTTCCTAGACCAGTTAAACCCACTGTTCCTAGACCAGTTAACCCACTGTTCCTAGACCAGTTAACCCACTGTTCCTAGACCAGTTAACCCACTGTTCCTAGACCAGTTAAACCCACTGTTCCTAGACCAGTTAAACCCACTGTTCCTAGACCAGTTAAACCCACTGTTCCTAGACCAGTTAAACCCACTGTTCCTAGACCAGTTAACCCACTGTTCCTAGACCAGTTAACCCACTGTTCCTAGACCAGTTAACCCACTGTTCCTAGACCAGTTAACCCACTGTTCCTAGACCAGTTAACCCACTGTTCCTAGACCAGTTAACCCACTGTTCCTAGACCAGTTAACCCCACTGTTCCTAGACCAGTTAACCCCACTGTTCCTAGACCAGTTAACCCACTGTTCCTAGACCAGTTAACCCACTGTTCCTAGACCAGTTAACCCACTGTTCCTAGACCAGTTAACCCTCTGTTCCTAGACCAGTTAACCCACTGTTCCTAGACCAGTTAAACCAATGTTCCACTGTTCCTAGACCAGTTAAACCACTGTTCCACTGTTCCTAGACCAGTTAAACCCACTGTTCCACTGTTCCTAGACCAGTTAACCCACTGTTCCTAGACCAGTTAACCCCACTGTTCCACTGTTCCTTGACCAGTTAACCCCTGTTCCTAGACCAGTTAAACCCACTGTTCCTAGACCAGTTAAACCCACTGTTCCTAGACCAGTTAAACCACTGTTCCACTGTTCCTAGACCAGTTAACCCACTGTTCCACTGTTCCTAGACCAGTTAACCCACTGTTCCTAGACCAGTTAAACCCACTGTTCCTAGACCAGTTAAACCCACTGTTCCTAGACCAGTTAACCCACTGTTCCTAGACCAGTTAACCCACTGTTCCTAGACCAGTTAACCCACTGTTTCTAGACCAGTTAACCCACTGTTCCTAGACCAGTTAAACCCACTGTTCCTAGACCAGGTATACCCACTGTTCCTAGACCAGGTAAACCCACTGTTCCTAGACCAGGTAAACCCACTGTTCCTAGACCAGTTAACCCACTGTTCCTAGACCAGTTAACCCACTGTTCCTAGACCAGTTAACCCACTGTTCCTAGACCAGTTAAACCACTGTTCCACTGTTCCTAGACCAGTTAACCCACTGTTCCTAGACCAGTTAAACCCACTGTTCCTAGACCAGTTAAACCCACTGTTCCTAGACCAGTTAAACCCACTGTTCCTAGACCAGTTAACCCACTGTTCCTAGACCAGTTAACCCACTGTTCCTAGACCAGTTAACCCACTGTTCCTAGACCAGTTAACCCACTGTTCCTAGACCAGTTAACCCACTGTTCCTAGACCAGTTAACCCACTGTTCCTAGACCAGTTAACCCACTGTTCCTAGACCAGTTAACCCCACTGTTCCTAGACCAGTTAAACCCACTGTTCCTAGACCAGTTAAACCCACTGTTCCTAGACCAGTTAACCCACTGTTCCTAGACCAGTTAACCCACTGTTCCTAGACCAGTTAACCCACTGTTCCTAGACCAGTTAACCCACTGTTCCTAGACCAGTTAACCCACTGTTCCTAGACCAGTTAACCCACTGTTCCTAGACCAGTTAACCCACTGTTCCTAGACCAGTTAACCCACTGTTCCTAGACCAGTTAACCCACTGTTCCTAGACCAGTTAACCCACTGTTCCTAGACCAGTTAACCCACTGTTCCTAGACCAGTTAACCCACTGTTCCTAGACCAGTTAACCCACTGTTCCTAGACCAGTTAACCCACTGTTCCTAGACCAGTTAACCCACTGTTCCTAGACCAGTTAACCCACTGTTCCTAGACCAGTTAACCCACTGTTCCTAGACCAGTTAACCCACTGTTCCTAGACCAGTTAACCCACTGTTCCTAGACCAGTTAAACCACTGTTCCACTGTTCCTGTTAGACCAGTTAACCCACTGTTCCTAGACCAGTTAAACCCACTGTTCCTAGACCAGTTAACCCACTGTTCCTAGACCAGTAAACCCACTGTTCCTAGACCAGTTAACCCACTGTTCCTAGACCAGTTAAACCCACTGTTCCTAGACCAGTTAACCCACTGTTCCTAGACCAGTTAAACCCACTGTTCCTAGACCAGTTCCTAGACCAGTTAAACCCACTGTTCCTAGACCAGTTAAACCCACTGTTCCTAGACCAGTTAACCCACTGTTCCTAGACCAGTTAACCCACTGTTCCTAGACCAGTTAACCCACTGTTCCTAGACCAGTTAACCCACTGTTCCTAGACCAGTTAAACCCACTGTTCCTAGACCAGTTAAACCCACTGTTCCTAGACCAGTTAAACCCACTGTTCCTAGACCAGTTAAACCCACTGTTCCTAGACCAGTTAAACCCACTGTTCCTAGACCAGTTAAACCCACTGTTCCTAGACCAGTTAAACCCACTGTTCCTAGACCAGTTAAACCCACTGTTCCTAGACCAGTTAAACCCACTGTTCCTAGACCAGTTAAACCCACTGTTCCTAGACCAGTTAACCCACTGTTCCTAGACCAGTTAAACCCACTGTTCCTAGACCAGTTAACCCACTGTTCCTAGACCAGTTAAACCCACTGTTCCTAGACCAGTTAAACCCACTGTTCCTAGACCAGTTAAACCCACTGTTCCTAGACCAGTTAAACCCACTGTTCCTAGACCAGTTAAACCCACTGTTCCTAGACCAGTTAACCCACTGTTCCTAGACCAGTTAACCCACTGTTCCTAGACCAGTTAAACCCACTGTTCCTAGACCAGTTAACCCACTGTTCCTAGACCAGTTAACCCACTGTTCCTAGACCAGTTAACCCCACTGTTCCTAGACCAGTTAACCCCACTGTTCCTAGACCAGTTAACCCCACTGTTCCTAGACCAGTTAACCCCACTGTTCCACTGTTCCTAGACCAGTTAACCCACTGTTCCTAGACCAGTTAACCCTCTGTTCCTAGACCAGTTAACCCACTGTTCCTAGACCAGTTAAACCACTGTTCCACTGTTCCTAGACCAGTTAAACCACTGTTCCACTGTTCCTAGACCAGTTAAACCCACTGTTCCACTGTTCCTAGACCAGTTAACCCACTGTTCCTAGACCAGTTAAACCCACTGTTCCACCAGTTGACCAGTTAACCACTGTTCCACTGTTCCTAGACCAGTTAAACCCACTGTTCCTAGACCAGTTAAACCACTGTTCCACTGTTCCAGTTAACCAGTTAACCCACTGTTAACCCACTGTTCCTAGACCAGTTAACCCACTGTTCCTAGACCAGTTAAACCCACTGTTCCTAGACCAGTTAAACCCACTGTTCCTAGACCAGTTAACCCACTGTTCCTAGACCAGTTAACCCACTGTTCCTAGACCAGTTAACCCACTGTTCCTAGACCAGTTAACCCACTGTTCCTAGACCAGTTAACCCACTGTTCCTAGACCAGTTAACCCACTGTTCCTAGACCAGTTAACCCACTGTTCCTAGACCAGTTAACCCACTGTTCCTAGACCAGTTAACCCACTGTTTCTAGACCAGTTAACCCACTGTTCCTAGACCAGTTAAACCCACTGTTCCTAGACCAGGTATACCCACTGTTCCTAGACCAGGTAAACCCACTGTTCCTAGACCAGGTAAACCCACTGTTCCTAGACCAGTTAACCCACTGTTCCTAGACCAGTTAACCCACTGTTCCTAGACCAGTTAACCCACTGTTCCTAGACCAGTTAAACCACTGTTCCACTGTTCCTAGACCAGTTAACCCACTGTTCCTAGACCAGTTAACCCACTGTTCCTAGACCAGTTAAACCCACTGTTCCTAGACCAGTTAAACCCACTGTTCCTAGACCAGTTAACCCACTGTTCCTAGACCAGTTAACCCACTGTTCCTAGACCAGTTAACCCACTGTTCCTAGACCAGTTAACCCACTGTTCCTAGACCAGTTAACCCACTGTTCCTAGACCAGTTAACCCACTGTTCCTAGACCAGTTAACCCACTGTTCCTAGACCAGTTAATCCCACTGTTCCTAGACCAGTTAACCCCACTGTTCCTAGACCAGTTAACCCCACTGTTCCACTGTTCCTAGACCAGTTAACCCACTGTTCCTAGACCAGTTAACCCCTGTTCCACTGTTCCTCTGTTCCTAGACCAGTTAACCCACTGTTCCTAGACCAGTTAACCCACTGTTCCTAGACCAGTTAACCCACTGTTCCACTGTTCCTAGACCAGTTAACCCACTGTTCCACAGTTCCTAGACCAGTTAACCCACTGTTCCTAGACCAGTTAACCCCACTGTTCCTAGACCAGTTAACCCCACTGTTCCACTGTTCCTAGACCAGTTAACCCACTGTTCCTAGACCAGTTAACCCACTGTTCCTAGACCAGTTAACCCACTGTTCCACTGTTCCTAGACCAGTTAAACCACTGTTCCACTGTTCCTAGACCAGTTAACCCACTGTTCCTAGACCAGTTAACCCCACTGTTCCACTGTTCCTTGACCAGTTAACCCCACTGTTCCACTGTTCCTAGACCAGTTAAACCCACTGTTCCTAGACCAGTTAAACCACTGTTCCACTGTTCCTAGACCAGTTAACCCACTGTTCCACTGTTCCTAGACCAGTTAAACCACTGTTCCCTGGCTGCCGATGATGTCTATGTCTCTGATTCAGAGGGGTCGGGGGTTAAATGCAGGAAGACACATTTCAGTTGAAGGCATTTAGTTGTACAACTGACTAGGTATCCCCTTTCCCCTTTCAAGTAACCCAGGTTGTCTGTATACCAAGGCTGCTTCCCATCTTCAGTGTACTACTTTAGACAAAGGGCTCACATAGGGACGCAACCCAAGAGTTTTAAAGTGGAAATAAACCTATGCACTTTTGTTATTGCCCGGTTTCACACTTCGTTTATCAAGCTCTATAAAAAAAGGAAGAAAATGCTACAAAATATGTCATTTTTATAAAATAATATTGTTGGACATGTGTGAATGATTCGGATAATCGTATCCGTAGATTCATGAGTGTGTGCTAGAGGAATTATGGGGGTAAATTCATCCCTGCAGGGAACATTAACGTAATTGCACTATAACGTCTACACGCTCACACCCATTAGGTGTTTTTAGGTGTTAATTACTGGCTGTGTAGTCTGTGTACTCACGGCTGTGTAGTCTGTGTACTCACGGCTGTGTAGTCTGTGTACTCACGGCTGTGTAGTCTGTGTACTCACGGCTGCGTAGTCTGTGTACTCACGGCTGCGTAGTCTGTGTACTCACGGCTGCGTAGTCTGTCTGAGATGGAGCTTTCCAAACAGTTTATTGTACAGATGGTGTGTGTGCGTGCATGCATGCACACGTTGCAAGCGTTTGTGTGTATGTGCATTTGTGTGTGTGTGTGCGTGTTTCCCTGATTACCCTGAGGGCATTACAGCCCCCCAACATGGGTCTGTACTATAACACCACAGCTTGGGACTGTCATGACTGACTGATCAGATCGCTCAGTAAAAGCAGATATTATAGTTTACACTTCATTTCATTGCTCCTTTCCTTCTGGTGTGCTTATAAATGAGGTAAAATATTCTAATGGATGCAGACTACTGAAAGTGCACATGTGTATGTGATGTGTGCTGTACTCTGACACGTTTCCATTCTTTCTTGTGTGCCGATGATGATGTACAACATGTACAGCGCCTTTGGAAAGAATTCAGACCCCTTGACTTTTTCTCACATTAAAAATGGATAAACCAAAAAAATAATGTCCTCAGCAATCTACCCACAATGCCCCACAATGACATCACGATACCCCACAATGATGTCACGATACCCCACAATGATGTCACGATACCCCACAATGATGTCACGATACCCCACAATGATGTCACGATACCCCACAATGATGTCACGATACCCCACAATGATGTCACGATACCCCGCAATGTCACGATACCCCGCAATGTCGTCACGACACCCCGCAATGTCGTCACGACACCCCGCAATGTCGTCACGACACCCAGCAATGTCGTCACGACACCCCGCAATGACGTCACGACACCCCGCAATGACGTCACGACACCCCGCAATGACGTCACGACACCCCGCAATGACGTCACGACACCCCGCAATGACGTCACGACACCCCGCAATGACGTCACGACACCCCGCAATGACGTCACGACACCCCGCAATGACGTCACGACACCCCACAATGACGAAGCAATTATTTTTAAAGAAATGATTTCAAATGTATAACAAAACAGATACCTTACTTACAATTTAGTAATCAGACCCTTTACTATGAGACTCAAAGTTGAGCTCATGTGCATCCTGTTTTCTACGATGTTTCTACAACTTGATTGGAGTCCACCTGTGGTAAATTAAATTGATTTGCACATGATTTGGAAAGGCACACACCTGTCTATATAAGGTCACACAGTTGACAGTGCATGTTAGAACGAAAACCAAGCCATGAGGTGGAAAGAATTGACCGTAGAGCTCAGAGACAGGATTTTGTTGAGACACAGATCTGGGGAAGGGTACCAAAACATTTCTGCAGCATAGAAGGTCCCAAAGAACTTCGTGACCTCCATCATTCTTAAATGGAAGAAGTTTGGAACCACCAAGCCACTTCCTAGTGCTGGCTGCCCGGTCAAACTGAGCAATGGGGGGAGAAGGGCTTTTTTCAGGGAGATGACCAAGGAGATGACCAAGAACCCGATGGTCTCTGACAGAGCTCTGTGGAGATGGGAGAACCTTCCAGAATAATAATAATATATGCCATTTAGCAGACTCTTTTATCCAAAGCGACTTACAGTCATGTGTGCATACATTCTACGTATGGGTGGTCCCGGGGATCAAACCCACTACCCTGGCGTTACAAGCGCCATGCTCTACCAACTGAGCTACAGAAGGACAACCATCTCTGCAGCACCAGCAATCAGGCCTTTTATGGTAGAATGGTCAGATAGAAGCCATGAGAAACAAGATTCTCTGGTCTGATGAAACCAAGATTGAACTCTTTGGCCGAAATGCCGGTCCCATCCCTACGGTGAACCATGGTGGTGGCAACATCATCTATTCCAATTCTGTAGTCTACCAATTCTCCATTGTCTTGGCTGTGTGCTTAGGGTCGTTGTCCTGTTAGAAAGTGAACATGAGGTCCTGAGCGCTTTGGAACAGGTTTTCATCAAGGATCTCTCTGTACTTTGCTCCGTTCATATTTCCCTCAATCCTGACAAGTCCCCCAGTCCCTGCCGCTGAGAAACATCCCTAAGGCACGAGTCCCTGAATGTCATTGAACCCAGACTTGAACCCGATCAAACATCTCTGGAGAGACCTGAAATTAGCTGTGCAGCGACGCTCCCCATCCAACCTGACAGAGCTTGAGAGGATCTGCAGAGAAGAATGGGAGAAACTCTCCAAATACAGGTGTGCCAAGCTTGTAGCGTCCTACCCAAGAAGACTCGAGGCTGTAATCGCTGCCAAAGTTGCTTCAACAAAGTACAGAGTATTCAGACCCTTTACTTATGTAAATGTGAAAACATTTTTATTTATTTTTAATACATTTGCAAACATTTTTAAGAACCAGTTTTTTGCTTTGTTTTTATTGGGTGAAGGCTAGAATGAAGGATGTAACCTAACAAAGTGGAACAAGTCGAGGGGTCGGAATACTTTCCCAAGGCGCTGTATATTCTATAGGTTAAAATACTCTGGTATTCTTTCTATGTAAGGTTCTCAAGTTAAGTGCACATGGTGTGTGTAGTGGGTCTTTGTGATATATACAGTACCAGTCAGTTTGGACATACCGACTCTTTAGGGTTAGTCCACGTGGAGCACTGTCTTTAGGGTTAGTCCACGTGGAGCACTGTCTTTAGGGTTCGTCCACGTGGAGCACTGTCTTTAGGGTTAGTCCACGTGGAGCACTCTCTTTAGGGTTAGTCCACGTGGAGCACTCTCTTTAGGGTTAGTCCACGTGGAGCACTGTCTTTAGGGTTAGTCCACGTGGAGCACTCTCTTTAGGGTTAGTCCACGTGGAGCACTCTCTTTAGGGTTCGTCCATGTGGAGCACTGTCTTTAGGGTTAGTCCACGTGGAGCACTCTCTTTAGGGTTAGTCCACGCGGAGCACTCTCTTTAGGGTTAGTCCACGCGGAGCACTGTCTTTAGTGTTAGTCCACGTGGAGCACTCTCTTTAGGGTTAGTCCACGCGGAGCACTGTCTTTAGGGTTAGTCCACGTGGAGCACTCTCTTTAGGGTTAGTCCACGCGGAGCACTCTCTTTAGGGTTAGTCCACGCGGAGCACTCTCTTTAGGGTTAGTCCGTCCACGTGGAGCACTCTCTTTAGGGTTAGTCCGTCCACGTGGAGCACTCTCTTTAGGGTTAGTCCGTCCACGTGGAGCACTCTCTTTAGGGTTAGTCCGTCCACGTGGAGCACTCTCTTTAGGGTTAGTCCGTCCACGTGGAGCACTCTCTTTAGGGTTAGTCCGTCCACGTGGAGCGCTCTCTTTAGGGTTAGTCCACGTGGAGCACTCTCTTTAGGGTTAGTCCACGTGGAGCGCTCTCTTTAGGGTTAGTCCACGCGAAGCGCTCTCTTTAGGGTTAGTCCACGCGGAGCACCCTCTTTAGGGTTAGTCCACGTGGAGCACTCTCTTTAGGGTTAGTCCACGTGGAGCACTCTCTTTAGGGTTAGTCCACGTGGAGCACTCTCTTTAGGGTTAGTCCACGTGGAGCACTCTCTTTAGGGTTAGTCCACGTGGAGCACTCTTTAGGGTTAGTCCATGCGGAGGGCTCTTTAGGGTTAGTCCACGTGGAGCGCTCTTTAGGGTTAGTCCACGTGGAGCACTCTTTAGGGTGATAATGTGGTTGGAGGACTCGGAGCATCATGTCTCTACTTTTCGTTCTCTCTCTTACTCTCTCTGCCTCTCTCTCTGCCTCTCTCTCTGCCTCTCTCTCTGCCTCTCTCTCTGCCTCTCTCTCTGCTCTCTCTCTCTCTCTCTCTGCCTCTCTCTCTGCCTCTCTCTCTCTACTTCTCTCTGCCTCTCTGCAGGCCATTGTGCCTGCTGTATTTATCCTAAACCATTAAAACACTTTTTTTGGTCCTAATACCTATGTAGGTACACACTGTGGCAGGCAGGCTTAATGTGTGCTGAGAATAATCCAGCACTCTGATTCACAGGATAACTAATTACATTTTCCGCGCAATACGCACGTACCTTTATGTACAGTAGTAAGTCATCGGTAGATAGGTATCTGTCTATGACTCGCACTTCCCTGCTTCGAGATGCAGAGAGAGACTGGCTGGACCTGTCTGACATGAAAATACAGGACTCATATTTATTCAGGTAGATCTCTGTCGGGAAAATGTGGTGTGTGTGTGTGTGTGTGTGAGAGAGACTCTTTCCGCTCTGTGGGTCTAGTGAGGACTACAGACAGGCAAGGGAGACATGATCCTGGTGACCCTACGACCCTGCTGGGTGTCCTAGAGCCAGGGTGACCCTACGACCCTGCTGGGTGTCCTAGAGCCAGGGTGACCCTACGACCCTGCTGGGTGTCCTAGAGCCAGGGTGACCCTACGGCCCTGCTGAGTGTCCTAGAGCCAGGGTGACCCTACGACCCTGCTGGGTGTCCTAGAGCCAGGGTGACCCTACGACCCTGCTGGGTGTCCTAGAGCCAGGGTGACCCTACGACCCTGCTGGGTGTCCTAGAGCCAGCGACCCTGCTGGGTGTCCTAGAGCCAGGGTGACCCTACGACCCTGCTGGGTGTCCTAGAGCCAGGGTGACCCTACGACCCTCCTGGATGTCCTAGAGCCAGGGTGACCCTACGGCCCTGCTGAGTGTCCTAGAGCCAGGGTGACCCTACGACCCTCCTGGGTGTCCTAGAGCCAGGGTGACCCTACGACCCTCCTGGATGTCCTAGAGCCAGGGTGACCCTACGACCCTGCTGGGTGTCCTAGAGCCAGGGTGACCCTACGACCCTCCTGGATGTCCTAGAGCCAGGGTGACCCTACGGCCCTGCTGAGTGTCCTAGAGCCAGGGTGACCCTACGGCCCTGCTGGATGTCCTAGAGCCAGGGTGAGCCAGGGTGACCCTACGACCCTCCTGGATGTCCTAGAGCCAGGGTGACCCTGACCCTGCTGGATGTCCTAGAGCCAGGATGACCCTACGACCCTCCTGGATGTCCTGGGTGACCCTCCTGGATGTCCTAGAGCCAGGGTGACCCTACGACCCTGCTGGATGTCCTAGAGCCAGGGTGACCCTACGACCCTCCTGGATGTCCTAGAGCCAGGGTGACCCTACGACCCTCCTGGATGTCCTAGAGCCAGGGTGACCCTACGACCCTGCTGGATGTCCTAGAGCCAGGGTGACCCTACGACCCTGCTGAATGTCACAGAGCCAGGGTGACCCTACGACCCTGCTGAATGTCACAGAGCCAGGGCCCTTAGTCCCAGAACTACAGTCTACTGGGATTCCTACACCTCCACTCCCATGTGCACCAGGCAGACCTCCTGTTTATTGACCCTATGTTACTACAAGGCCTTGGGTAGACCATATGGTCCTGGATTACCTACCCAGAACTCTCCTCTTAGAGCTCTGATCCCATGAGTACTGGGGAGACTGTTCCTCGCTCTGTCTGTTCCTAATGCTACTAGATCCACACCACTATTGCCCTTTAGAGGGTAGAACCCGGTGTACAATATGCTAGGAATGTAATTCTACCTGATTTTAGATCTGTATACATTTTTCTACAACCAGTGGGCCCATAAGAAGAAGCTTTTAGGGCTGTTGTTGTTGTTGTTGTTTGAGACAGAACTACAGTCATTTCCTCCTAGTGGTTGACTCTTAATAGCTGCTGTTGAAAGATGCCATCTTGCAATGGGGCTAGTTGTCCTCCTGAAGAAACAGAAAAACCAGCAGTCCTCTATCTTGTCAGTCAGTGTGGTGCTTTTCCTGCGAGCTGAGTTGAGTGGTAGGTTAAAAGTTAAGACAAGTGTCCATAGCCACTCATCAGGCGTGCGTGTGTGTGTGTGTGTGTGCGTTAAGACAAGGGTTCATACACACGCTGTGTGTGTGTGTGTGCAGCCACTCTTCAGCAGAGCCAATCGCAGTCCCTGCTAGGCATGGACAGTAAAGATCTGTCAATTACATTATGGGTAGAAGTTTTTCTCCTCTCAGGACACACATACACACACACACGCACACAGTGGAGGGCCGATTTTGGTGGTGTAAGAAATGAGGACGCAGCTAGGGGAATGATACGCTGACAATGCACCGTAAGGTGTGGCGGGGTCGTGTCTGTGTGTTTCGTAGTCTAGTAAAGGAACCTTGGAGACAGGAAACGCCTGCTGCAGTAGTCTAGTAAAGGAACCTTGGAGACAGGAAGCCTGCTGCAGTAGTCTAGTAAAGGAACCTTGGAGACAGGAAGCCTGCTGCAGTAGTCTAGTAAAGGAACCTTGGAGGCACACTTCTCATAGGACCAGGATAGAGTTCTGAACACACCATCCATTATTTGAAAGGAGCGATACAAGGACACTCTGTAGTAGTGCCACTTTGAAAGGTTATAGAGATATTTGTACCCCACAAACACAGACAGCCAGACAGCCAGACAGCCAGACAGCCAGACAGCCAGACAGACAGACAGCCAGACAGCCAGACAGACAGACAGCCAGACAGACAGCCAGACAGACAGCCAGACAGCCAGACAGACAGACAGACAGACAGACAGACACGAGTGTGCCTATTGTCACAAAGACCGACTCTCTCAGGCAATCTCCCCTCGTCTGATTGCTACTCCGGTTTAGAACGGAAACCAATAAATACCGAACATGGGAGAATTCTTCACAGCACATCCTCTCTAATCAATTCAAGCTATTATCTTGCAGGAAGAAGCATTTCGCTGTGCCTGGCAGTTACAATGTTTTTATTGGACTTCTTTTTGAAACGACCAATAGCATTAATCCATTTACATCGAGAGGCTGTTGTTATACGGGTTTCTCCTGTTATTGGTCACATGGTTAGCCAACGTTATTGGTCACATGGTTAGCAGATGGTTAGCTGATGTTGTTGGTCACGTGGTTAGCAGCTGTTATTGGTCACGTGGTTAGCAGATGTTATTGGTCACATGGTTAGCAGATGTTATTGGTCACGTGGTTAGCTGATGTTATTGGTCACATGGTTAGCAGATGGTTAGCCGATGTTATTGGTCACATGGTTAGCAGATGTTATTGGTCACATGGTTAGCAGATGTTATTGGTCACATGGTTAGCAGATGTTATTGGTCACATGGTTAGCAGATGTTATTGGTCACATGGTTAGCAGATGTTATTGGTCACATGGTTAGCAGATGTTATTGGTCACATGGTTAGCAGATGTTATTGGTCACGTGGTTAGCAGATGTTATTGGTCACGTGGTTAGCAGATGTTATTGGTCACGTGGTTAGCAGATGGTTAGCAGATGTTATTGGTCACATGGTTAGCAGATGTTATTGGTCACGTGGTTAGCAGATGTTATTGGTCACATGGTTAGCAGATGTTATTGGTCACGTGGTTAGCAGATGTTATTGGTCACGTGGTTAGCAGATGGTTAGCAGATGTTATTGGTCACATGGTTAGCAGATGTTATTGGTCACGTGGTTAGCAGATGGTATTGGTCACGTGGTTAGCAGATGGTTAGCAGATGTTATTGGTCACGTGGTTAGCAGATGGTTAGCAGATGTTATTGGTCACGTGGTTAGCAGATGTTATTGGTCACGTGGTTAGCAGATGTTATTGGTCACGTGGTTAGCAGATGGTTGGCAGACGTTATTGGTCACGTGGGTAGCAGATGGTTAGCCGACGTTATTGGTCACGTGGGTAGCAGATGGTTAGCCGACGTTATTGGTCACATGGTTAGCGTTATTGGTCACATGGTGGGTTAGCAGATGGTTGGTCACATGGTTAGCGTTATTGGTCACGTGGGTAGCAGATGGTTAGCCGACGTTATTGGTCACGTGGGTAGCAGATGGTTAGCCGACGTTATTGGTCACGTGGGTAGCAGATGGTTAGCCGACGTTATTGGTCACGTGGGTAGCAGATGGTTAGCCGACGTTATTGGTCACGTGGTTAGCAGATGGTTAGCCGACGTTATTGGTCACGTGGTTAGCAGATGCTATTGGTCACGTGGTTAGCAGATGTTATTGGTCGCGTGGTTAGCCAACGTTATTGGTCGCGTGGTTAGCCAACGTTATTGGTCGCGTGGTTAGCCGACGTTATTGGTCACGTGGTTAGCCGATGTTATTGGTCACGTGGTTAGCCGATGTTATTGGTCACGTGGTTAGCAGATGGTTAGCCAATGTTATTGGTCACATAGTTAGCAGATGGTTAGCCAATGTTATTGGTCACATGGTTAGCAGATGGTTAGCAGATGTTATTGGTCACATGGTTAGCAGATGTTATTGGTCACATGGTTAGCAGATGTTATTGGTCACATGGTTAGCAGATGTTATTGGTCACATGGTTAGCAGATGTTATTGGTCACATGGTTAGCAGATGTTATTGGTCACGTGGTTAGCAGAGGGTATTGGTCACGTGGTTAGCAGATGTTATTGGTCACGTGGTTAGCAGATGGTTAGCTGATGTTATTGGTCACATGGTTAGCAGATGTTATTGGTCACGTGGTTAGCAGAGGGTATTGGTCACATGGTTAGCAGATGTTATTGGTCACTTGGTTAGCAGATGTTATTGGTCACGTGGTTAGCAGATGGTTAGCAGATGTTATTGGTCACGTGGTTAGCAGATGTTATTGGTCACGTGGTTAGCAGATGTTGTTGGTCACATGGTTAGCAGATGTTGTTGGTCACATACACATGGTTAGCAGATGTTATTGGTCACATGGTTAGCAGATGTTAATGGTCACATGGTTAGCAGATGTTATTGGTCACATGGTTAGCAGATGTTATTGGTCACATGGTTAGCAGATGTTATTGGTCACATGGTTAGCAGATGTTATTGCGGGTGTAGGGAAATGCTTGTGGGTCTCGTAGAGTGGTGCTGATGGTAGGAGACTGTGGCCTCTGCTGCCTTACAGCTGTGTTGTCATGCACGGAGAACACCGGGCTGTTGGTACGCACGGATAACACCGGGCTGTTGGTACGCACGGATAACACCGGGCTGTTGGTACGCACGGAGAACACCGGGCTGTTGGTACGCACGGATAACACCGGGCTGTTGGTACGCACGGAGAACACCGGGCTGTTGGTAGCAGATGGTTAGCAGACGGATAACACCAGATGGGCTGTTGGTCACATGGTCAGCAGATGAACACATGGGCTGTTGGTTAGCAGACGGATAACACCGGGCTGTTGGTACGCACATGTGGTTAGCAGATGGGAGAACACCAGATGTTATTGGCTGTTGATGTTATTGGTCACATGGATAACACCGGGCTGTTGGTAGCAGATGTTATTGGTCATGTGGAGAACAGATGGGCTGTTGGTACGTCACGGAGAACACACGTGGTTAGCAGGCTGTTGGTACGCACAGATGGAGAACACAGATGTTGTTGGGCTGTTGTTGGTCACATGGTTAGCGCACGGAGAACACCGGGCTGTTGGTTACGTTGGCACGTGGGAGAACAGCAGATGTCGGCGTGGTTAGCAGATTCCTCGGATAACACCGGGCTGTTGGTCACGCAGATGTCGTTGGTCACGGAGAACACCGCAGGCTGTTGGTTAGCAGACGTCACGGAGAACACCGGGCTGTTGGTACGCACGGAGAACACCGGGCTGTTGGTACGCACGGAGAACACCGGGCTGTTGGTACGCACGGATAACACCGGGCTGTTGGTACGCACGGATAACACATGGGCGGCTTCCAGATGTTATTGGTAACCTAGCAGATGTGCGGATAACACCGGGCTGGTCATGGTAGCAGCTGTTCCCCTCGGATAACACCGGGCGGCTTCCCCTCGGACAACACCGGGCGGCTTCCCCTCACGGATAACACCGGGCGGTTTCCCTAACAGATGGCTGTTGGGACAACACCGGGCGGTTTCCCCTAACACCGGGCGGACGGGAAACACCGGGCGGTTTCCCCTCGGACAACACCGGGCGGTTTCCCCTCGGACAACGCACCGGGAACACCGGGCTGTTTCCCCTCGGATAACACCGGGCTGTTGGGACAACACCGGGCGGTTTCCCCTCGGACAACACCGGGCGGTTTCCCCGGAGAACACCGGACAACACCGGGCGGTTTCCCCTCGGACAACACCGGGCGGTTTCCCCTCGGACAACACCGGGCGGTTTCCCCTCGGACAACACCGGGCGGTTTCCCCTCGGACAACACCGGGCGGTTTCCCCTCGGACAACACCGGGCGGTTTCCCCTCGGGCAACACCGGGCGGTTTCCCCTCGGGCAACACCGGGCGGTTTCCCCTCGGGCAACACCGGGCGGTTTCCCCTCGGGCAACACCGGGCGGTTTCCCCTCGGGCAACACCGGGCGGTTTCCCCTCGGGCAACACCGGGCGGTTTCCCTCGGGCAACACCGGGCGGTTTTCCCCTCGGGCAACACCGGGCGGTTTCCCCTCGGGCAACACCGGGCGGTTTCCCCTCGGACAACACCGGGCGGTTTCCCCTCGGACAACACCGGGCGGTTTCCCCTCGGACAACAGCGGGCGGTTTCCCCTCGGGTAACACCGGGCGGTTTCCCCATGGGTAACACCGGGCAGTTTCCCCCATCATGCCACTATCCACAATAATTCAGCCCACTGACACTTCCACACAGACAGATCCAGACTCTGTGTTAACGTGCACGCTTGCTTTGATGAGATCCATGCAGCTATGGAGCTGCAGTCTACACACACACACACACACACACACACACACACACACACACACACACACACACACACACACACACACACACACACACACACACACACACACACACACACACACACACACACACACACACACACACACACACACAGGTCAACTATGGAGGTGTAGTACACACACACACACACACACACACACACACACACACACACACACACACACACACACACACACACACACACACACACACACACACACACACACACACACACACACACACACACACACACACACACACACACACACACATATACAGGGCAGCTAGCTATACAGGGCAGCTATGGAGGTGTAGTCCACACACACAGGTCAGCTATGGAGCTGTAGTCTGCACACACACACACACAGGTCAGCTATGTAGGTGTAGTCTACATAGGTCTGGTTTGCAACACTAAGTCGTGATTGCCATGTTGTGATCCTGTAGCTAGCCAGTCTGGAGCATTATCCCAGACACACGTTTGATTCAGAGTCCGCACACACGCGATACAGACTCAGTCCGAGAAACAACAGTGTCATGAGCAGCGCAGGTCATTTCAGCTGTGTGGAGGCTGGTGGGAGGCGCTATAGGAGGATTGGCTCATTGTAATGGCTGGAACGGCATTAATGGAACTGAGTCAAAACGGGTTAACAATATGGAAACCGCATGTTTGACTCCCTTCCATCGATTCAATTCCAGCTATTACAACGAGCCCATCGTCCTATAGCTCTTCACACCAGCCTCCACTTGAGCATAAGGGTTTTTACAAATAATAATAATAATAATATATGCCATTTAGCAGACGCTTTTATCCAAAGCGACTTACAGTCATGTGTGCATACATTCTACGTATGGGTGGTCCCAGGAATCGAACCCTCTACCCTGGCGTTACAAGCGCCATGCTCTACCAACTGTGCCACTGAAGGACCACCACTTCCTTCCATCGATTCAATTCCAGCTATTACAACGAGCCCATCGTCCTATAGCTCTTCACACCAGCCTCCACTGGAGCATAAGGGTTTTTACAAAGGTACCAAGTTTAGCTTCCTTCTCTTAACTCTATCCTGCTCTGTCGATTCGCACACTTTCTGTGTTGCGTTAATCTCTCTAGTCGGCTGCTCCACCCTGTTGAACTAATCTAACGAGATAATGTGGCAGGTTGCTAGCTGTCCTGGATCTGCATTCATTCTCTCGCTCTCTCGCTCTCTCTCTCGCTCTCGCTCTCTCGCTCTCTCGCTCTCTGCTCTCTCTCTCGCTCTCTGCTCTCGCTCTCTCTGTCTCTCTCTCTCTCTCTCTCTCTCTCTCTCTCTCTCTCTCTCTCGCTCGCTCTCTGCTCGCTCGCTCGCTCGCTCTCTCTCTGTCTCTCTCTGTCTCTCTCTCTCTCTCTCTCTCTCTCTCTCTCTCTCTCGCTCTCTCTCTCGCTCTCTCTCTGTCTCTCTCTGTCTCTCTCTGTCTCTCTCGCTCTCTCTCTCGCTCTCTCTCTCGCTCTCGCTCTCTCGCTCTCTCTGTATGGTGTTTTTCCTACTTAAATGCTTTCAGACAAAGGTGTTAGGCTGGGTTTCCTCGACTTTCTTTCTCGGCAGACATGTCAAGCTGAAATGTTATCCATCCTGTGACGCTACACACACACACACACATCACCACACTCTGTTACGGAGCCCTGAGTCTGGTTAATATGGAGTAGGAGGAGAGGCACACAGGAATGTCTTTTATAAAATAACGCTTGATATTTTGTTGATTTTTAGTCTTTCTGTTTTTTACCGCAGAGCCACAGTTCAGATGATGAGCCAGTTTGGAAATAAGTGTTTTAGTTAATAACACATCATCTGATCAACTACACATGATGTCGATGTATGTTGTTTATATATATATATATACCCGAACATGGCTTCCAATCTAATCCATATCATTACCTCCACAACAGTCAGATAGCTCTCTCTCTTCTGGAGGATGGCGGATAGGAAGTCTGTGGATCGGCAGCTAAATCTGGGTCAACACTATCAACTCATAACAAATCCTAGTAGAAATCTTTTTATCTTTTTTTTTTGTGTGGGTTTTAAGGATGATTGCCTTTTCATTTGTGCTTTTCCCAGCAGTTTCCACATAACGCTATAATTCAGAGATTAGTGTTTTCAAGATGTACAGCTAATGATGGCAGTGCTCATGCTAATCTGTGACCATTTTACCTCAGGAACAACACGTGAATCTATGCAGCTACATTTTGAGGTGTGTGTGTGTGTGTGTGTGTGAAACGTTCCCCTTGGTGACTATCGTGTCTTCACCGCTACATCGCGTAACCTAAAATGTATGTAACCTAAAGTTACGCGATCGGGGGCTTACAGGTCTCAGGCAAGGCTATCTTTTTTTAAAGAGTGTGATTCAAAAACGTATAATGTATAGCTACATGTTTACCCTCCTAGTATCCCAGAACAGGAGTAGGGCCAGCGTTGTGCAGCTGCTTGTGGGCTGCTGTCTGTCAGGATGACTCGTGTCCCACTATGAGGGCCTAAGGATCAGTGATCTCCCAGCCCCTTGCCTGACTCTCCTCCTCTTTCTTCTCAAGCATCCTCATCTTTCTCCTTGTCTTCCTCAAACCTACTCCTTGCCATCAACTCTCCTCTCCTCCTCTTCCTCCTCAAGCATCCTCATCTTTCTCCTTGTCTTCCTCAAACCTACTCCTCGCCATCAACTCTCCTCTCCTCCTCTTTCTCCTCTTTCTCCTCTTCCTCCTCAAGCATCCTCATCTTTCTCCTTGTCTTCCTCAAACCTACTCCTCACCATCAACTCTCTCCTCCTCTTCCTCTTCCTTCTCAGGCATCCTCATCTTTCTCCTTGTCTTCCTCAAACCTACTCCTCACCATCAACTCTCTCCTCCTCTTCCTCCTCCTTCTCAAGCATCCTCATCTTTCTGCTTGTTTTCCTCAAACCTACTCCTCACCATCAACTCTCTCCTCCTCTTCCTCCTCCTTCTCAAGCATCCTCTTCTTTCTCCTTGTCTTCCTCAAACCTACTCCTCACCATCAACTCTCTCCTCCTCTTCTTTTACTCCCTCTTCCCTCAAACCCTCTTAACAAAAAATGTCGCTGCCTTTGGTAAAGACAACCAAATTGGCACATTTGTCGAATAGTGTCAGTTTTTTTTTCTTCCATTAACTTTCTGTCCATTTTTGAATAGATGTTTTAAATCGAAATATTATTCCACATCCATAGCGAAGTCAAAAATAATTACAAACATTAAGTTATGTTAAATCAATTTGCATTAATTAAGAAAGCTAATCTTGCCATGACAATGTAATTCTGCAGTCTATTATGAGGTATGATAGTCAGCCTTATCCACACTGGAAGCAGCCCTGAAATTAAATGTCTTCACTAAATAAAGGACTCAACCATTTTCCTCTTTTCCATTAAAGGTAAAAGATGATGACTGACTGTGGCTGGGACAGAGAGGACATGAAAGAATCTCATTTAATTAGGCTTCATTTTTTTCAATAATATATCAGTTTACCTCCTGCCGCTATTCCCATTTTTATGTTGTGTAGTTAGATGTATAAATATGGAAATATAATGAAGTAACACTGTAGGAAACATTAAGGAACCTCAGTGTTGGGTTTATATGGTCCAGTCTTGTCCAATCGGTGCAGCTGAAGGGGAAGATACTAGGAGAAGATGCATTTTTTTTTTTGAGAAATTGAGACGCTGTTAAAATGAAGTGCTTTTCTAAAGACAAACTAGTGGCTCCTGAGCTTCCACCACCTTTTAAAGGTGCCGAAACCGGCACTTTTGAAAAGTGGTTGTGAGGGTATTGGGACAGATTGAAAGAGTTTGGTAATGTGGTTGTGAGGGTGTTGGGACAGATTGAAAGAGTTCAGTAACATGGTTGTGAGGGTGTTGGGACAGATTGAAAGAGTTCGGTAACGTGGTTGTGAGGGTGTTGGGACAGATTGAAAGAGTTCGGTAATGTGGTTGTGAGGGTATTGGGACAGATTGAAAGAGTTTGGTAATGTGGTTGTGAGGGTGTTGGGACAGATTGAAAGAGTTCAGTAACATGGTTGTGAGGGTGTTGGGACAGATTGAAAGAGTTCGGTAACGTGGTTGTGAGGGTGTTGGGACAGATTGAAAGAGTTCGGTAATGTGGTTGTGAGGGTATTGGGACAGATTGAAAGAGTTCGGTAATGTGGTTGTGAGGGTGTTGGGACAGATTGAAAGAGTTCGGTAATGTGGTTGTGAGGGTGTTGGGACAGATTGAAAGAGTTCGCTAACATGGTGTGTTGTTGAACCAATAATCAATCACTGACTGTGTTTTGAAGTAGATCTCCTCTCCTTTTGGTCGTGTTTCTTCTCTAAAGTGCCTAATCACTGACTGTGTTTTGAAGTAGATCTCATCTCCTTTTGGTCGTGTTTCTTCTCTAAAGTGCCTAATCACTGACTGTGTTTTGAAGTAGATCTCTAATCCCTTTTGGTCGTGTTTCTTCTCTAAAGTGCCTAATCACTGACTGTGTTTTGAAGTAGATCTCTAATCCCTTTTGGTCGTGTTTCTTCTCTAAAGTGCCTAATCACTGACTGTGTTTTGAAGTAGATCTCTAATCCCTTTTGGTCGTGTTTCTTCTCTAAAGTGCCTAATCACTGACTGTGTTTTGAAGTAGATCTCCTCTCCTTTTGGTCGTGTTTCTTCTCTAAAGTGCCTAATCACTGACTGTGTTTTGAAGTAGATCTCCTCTCCTTTTGGTCGTGTTTCTTCTCTAAAGTGCCTAATCACTGACTGTGTTTTGAAGTTTCTTCTCTAGTGCCTAATCTGACTGTGTTTTGAAGTAGATCTCTCCTTTTGGTCGTGTTTCTTCTCTAAAGTGCCTAATCACTGACTGTGTTTTGAAGTAGATCTCCTCTCCTTTTGGTCGTGTTTCTTCTCTAAAGTGCTTAATCACTGACTGTGTTTTGAAGTAGATCTCCTCTCCTTTTGGTCGTGTTTCTTCTCTAAAGTGCCTAATCACTGACTGTGTTTTGAAGTAGATCTCCTCTCCTTTTGGTCGTGTTTCTTCTCTAAAGTGCTTAATCACTGACTGTGTTTTGAAGTAGATCTCCTCTCCTTTTGGTCGTGTTTCTTCTCTAAAGTGCTTAATCACTGACTGTGTTTTGAAGTAGATCTCCTCTCCTTTTGGTCGTGTTTCTTCTCTAAAGTGCTTAATCACTGACTGTGTTTTGAAGTAGATCTCCTCCCTTTTGGTCGTGTTTCTTCTCTAAAGTGCCTAATCACTGACTGTGTTTTGAAGTAGATCTAAAGTGCCTAATCACTGACTGTGTATTGAAGTAGATCTCCTCTCCTTTTGGTCGTGTTTCTTCTCTAAAGTGCCTAATCACTGACTGTGTTTTGAAGTAGATCTCTCCTTTTGGTCGTGTTTCTTCTCTAAAGTGCCTAATCACTGACTGTGTTTTGAAGTAGATCTCTAATCTCCTTTTGGTCGTGTTTCTTCTCTAAAGTGCTTAATCACTGACTGTGTTTTGAAGTAGATCTCCTCTCCTTTTGGTCGTGTTTCTTCTCTAAAGTGCCTAATCACTGACTGTGTTTTGAAGTAGATCTCTAATCCCTTTTGGTCGTGTTTCTTCTCTAAAGTGCCTAATCACTGACTGTGTTTTGAAGTAGATCTCCTCTCCTTTTGGTCGTGTTTCTTCTCTAAAGTGCCTAATCACTGTTTTGAACCATTTCTCTGTCTTTTAACAGGTTTTTTATTCTCTTCACGTGTTTCTTTCTATAGTGCCTAATCACTGTTTTGAACCATTTCTCTGTCTTTTAACAGGTTTTTTATTCTCTTCACATTTTATATATATATATATATATATATTATGTTATTTTTGATCATTTGCAAAGAATTTGAAGCTACAAAATCATGTTATGAAGAAATAGTGTGATACTCATTCTGTACAAATGTATTTAATTTGTTTTCACAACTATCATTTCGTGTCCTTTATTTGAGCATTACTCTGGTACATTTGACCTTTTGGAGTTACTGATGAGAATAAACACCATATAAGAGCAGGGAATATCCTGTTAAATACAGTATAATGTACAACTGCCTGGTTAAATACAATATACTGTACAATAAGAGGATAGATTGTACAGTATTTGGAAACACCAGGAGAAAGGGTATTATTTAGCCATTCAAAAGATCTGTAAGGTATTTATCATATTCTTCAAAATCAACTGAAATATTCGGGCGTACCAGGCCGAGACGGTGCCGGTACCAGGCCGGGACGGTGCCGGTACCAGGCCGGGACGGTGCCGGTACCAGGCCGGGACGGTGCCGAGACGGTGCCGGTACCAGGCCGAGACGGTGCCGGTACCAGGCCGAGACGGTGCCGGTACCAGGCCGAGACGATGCCGGTACCAGGCCGAGACGGTGCCGGGATGATGCCGGTACCAGGCCGAGACGATACCAGGCCGAGATGATACCGGTACCAGGCCGAGACGATACCGATACCAGGCCGAGACGATGCCGGTACCAGGCCGAGACGGTGTACCAGGCGGGACGGTGCCGGTACCAGGCCGGGACGGTGCCGGTACCAGGCCGGGACGGTGCCGGTACCAGGCCGGGACGGTGCCGGTACCAGGCCGGGACGATGCCGGTACCAGGCCGAGACGGTGCCGGGATGATGCCGGTACCAGGCCGAGACGATACCAGGCCGAGATGATACCGATACCAGGCCGAGACGATACCGGTACCAGGCCGAGACGGTGCCGGTACCAGGCCGAGACGGTGCCGGTACCAGGCCGAGACGGTGCCGGTACCAGGCCGAGATGATACCGGTATCAAGCCGATACTCATTATTGTTGCATCATAGTATAGGTGTTTTTCTGCAGGGAGACAAATAGCAAATAATAATAATAATAGCATTAATGTGAATAGATGAAGGCGTAATTGGGTTCTCACTCTAAAATATCAATTGCATTGTGAAATATACAATTGTTAAACATCAATAGCAAAATGCACATGTGATTTTAAGCTATACAAATATAGCAACAAGATAATATGTAAGTCGCTCTGGATAAGAGCGTCTGCTAAATGACTTAAATGTATGTAATGTAAATGTAATATACATTGTCAAAAGTAGGATGCAATAACGGCGTGGTTGGCTGCTTTTACCAACGCTAATATTTACACACTCGTGTTGGTAATAGTTAAACAAGGGAATAGTCGTCTGCAAGCCAAAAGTTAAATAACATTTTATTTAAACTCCCTCTTCCGCTTATCCATAGGGTTGAAGTTTTAATGCAGGGGGTAGATTTATAAAAATAAAAACATCTAATAGAGCAAATTAAAGACTTTTCCAAACGACCCACTTCCTTCCCACTTACCTCATGTCAAAATAAGTCCTGCACAAAAAAAAAGAAATCAAGAACTTGTGGGGGACTTGTTATTTTGCCATGAGGAAAGCAGACGAACTGACCTCGCTGAGGAACTGCATAGGTCTACAACAGACCCACATTTGGAAATTCGGTTTAAAGTTAACGTTACATTTTTAGAGGTTTGTTGTTTCTCACCCCCCCCCCCCCCCCTTGCATAAGGACCAAGCCTACAGACAATCGCAGAGTACGTTGACATTTAATTGAACTTCTGTCTTCCGGCGGTCTATTCAGTTTTTGTTGCAAGCTAATTCCCAGCAACACTGGTGTGTAAATACTAGTGTTGCTAAAAGTAGCTGTGGGCCAATGTTAGAGCAGGGTAAATGGTATGAGGCTATGTGGGCCAATGTTAGAGCAGGGTAAATGGTATGAGGCTATGTTGGGCCAATGTTAGAGCAGGGTAAATGGTATGAGGCTATGTTGGGCCAATGTTAGAGCAGGGTAAATGGTATGAGGCTATGTGGGCCAATGTTAGAGCAGGGTAAATGGTATGAGGCTATGGGGCCAATGTTAGAGCAGGGTAAATGGTATGAGGCTATGTGGGCCAATGTTAGAGCAGGGTAAATGGTATGAGGCTATGTGGGCCAATGTTAGAGCAGGGTAAATGGTATGAGGCTATGTTGGGCCAATGTTAGAGCAGGGTAAATGGTATGAGGCTATGTTGGGCCAATGTTAGAGCAGGGTAAATGGTATGAGGCTATGTTGGGCCAATGTTAGAGCAGGGTAAATGGTATGAGGCTATGTTGGGCCAATGTTAGAGCAGGGTAAATGGTATGAGGCTATGTTGGGCCAATGTTAGAGCAGGGTAAATGGTATGAGGCTATGTGGGCCAATGTTAGAGCAGGGTAAATGGTATGAGGCTATGTTGGGCCAATGTTAGAGCAGGGTAAATGGTATGAGGCTATGTTGGGCCAATGTTAGAGCAGGGTAAATGGTATGAGGCTATGTTGGGCCAATGTTAGAGCAGGGTAAATGGTATGAGGCTATGTTGGGCCAATGTTAGAGCAGGGTAAATGGTATGAGGCTATGTGGGCCAATGTTAGAGCAGGGTAAATGGTATGAGGCTATGTTGGGCCAATGTTAGAGCAGGGTAAATGGTATGAGGCTATGTTGGGCCAATGTTAGAGCAGGGTAAATGGTATGAGGCTATGTTGGGCCAATGTTAGAGCAGGGTAAATGGTATGAGGCTATGTTGGGCCAATGTTAGAGCAGGGTAAATGGTATGAGGCTATGTTGGGCCAATGTTAGAGCAGGGTAAATGGTATGAGGCTATGTTGGGCCAATGTTAGAGCAGGGTAAATGGTATGAGGCTATGCACATCAAACAATAGATGAAGCTAGTTGGCAAACAAGCCAGTAGTATTAACCAAAACACAGGCCTTCATTTAAAACAAGTGCACGGAAGTTACAAATAATGACATGTAGCATCATGAAAACTGAACAATGAATCAAATGGCTGTTTGACTCGGAATATCAGCATTACTAGCCGGAAACAAATTATCCCTTTTGAGGGATTTCTTTTCTGTTTCCTTCCTCAATGTGATTCAACATTTTTTTTCGTCGTCTCTTTCTCATTGACGACATAATTTCTTGGATTGTTTTTGGAGAGTTTCATCTGAGCGATTTTTGGTGCACTCTCACCGGTCTGAGTTCATGAAAGACCAGGGAGGTGTCCTCAAACTGACTTAAAGTCCATGTTTAAGTAGACTTCTCTCAAGTCTGAATTCATTGAGTCCATATTTAAGTAGACTTCTCTCAAGTCTGAATTCATTGAGTCCATATTTAAGTAGACTTCTCTCAAGTCTGAATTCATTGAGTCCATGTTTTAAGTAGACTTCTCTCAAGTCTGAATTTATTGAGTCCATGTTTTAAGTAGACTTCTCAAGTCTGAATTTATTGAGTCCATGTTTTAAGTAGACTTCTCTCAAGTCTGAATTTATTGAGTCCATGTTTTAAGTAGACTTCTCTCAAGTCTGAATTTATTGAGTCCATGTTTTAAGTAGACTTCTCTCAAGTCTGAATTTATTGAGTCCATGTTTTAAGTCTCTCAAGTCTGAATTTATTGAGTCCATTTGTTTTCAAGTCTGAATTTATTGAGTCCATGTTTTAAGTAGACTTCTCAAGTCTGAATTTATTGAGTCCAAGTCAAGTCTGAATTTATTGAGTCCATGTTTTAATTGAGTCAAGTCTGAATTTATTGAGTCCATGTTTTAAGTAGACTTCTCTCAAGTCTGAATTTATTGAGTCCATGTTTTCAAGTCTGTAGACATATTTTTCTCAAGTCTGAATTTATTGAGTCCATGTTTTAAGTAGACTTCTCTCAAGTCTGAATTTATTGAGTCCATGTTTAAGTAGACTTCTCTCAAGTCTGAATTCATTGAGTCCATATTTAAGTAGACTTCTCTCAAGTCTGAATTTATTGAGTCCATATTTAAGTAGACTTCTCTCAAGTCTGAATTTATTGAGTCCATGTTTTAAGTAGACTTCTCTCAAGTCTGAATTCATTGAGTCTATGTTTTAAGTAGACTTCTCTCAAGTCTGAATCGGGTCCCATGTGCTCAGTGTAACAGAGGTGTGTCGGCTCCACAGTTTACTCCTGAAGACTGACTGCGTGCACTAATGCAGTGTTTTGGACAAACAGGAGACTCTGGTTCACATCCACCTTCTCACACGAATACCAGGGATGAAGGTCGGCTTTACACATGTTACCTCGGCTATAACTTACATATCCCTAAACATTTTGATTGTAATATTATTTATAATCTCACAATGGGCCTGGCAACTGCAGCCTATAATTTGTGCAAAATGAAGTCTACCGTAGGAAAGTATTCAATTCCCAGTGTCTCCTTTAACATGTTAAACAAAATATTGACTGAAAATCATCATCATCAATCAATATGTTCTGCTATAAACCATTTACAATCGAACCCCATTTGATTGTATGAGAGACAGTGTAACAAAACATTGTGTGTGGTTTTTAATGCTGCCTTAGTGCTGCCTTAATGCTGCCTTAGTGCTGCCTTAATGCTGCCTTAGTGCTGCCTTAATGCTGCCTTAATGCTGCCTTAGTGCTGCCTTAGTGCTTCCTTAGTGCTGCCTTAATGCTGCCTTAATGCTGCCTTAGTGCTGCCTTAATGCTGCCTTAGTGCTGCCTTAATGCTGCCTTAGTGCTGCCTTAATGCTGCCTTAGTGCTGCCTTAATGCTGCCTTAGTGCTGCCTTAGTGCTGCCTTAATGCTGCCTTAATGCTGCCTTAGTGCTTCCTTAGTGCTGCCTTAATGCTGCCTTAGTGCTGCCTTAGTGCTGCCTTAATGCTGCCTTAGTGCTGCCTTAATGCTGCCTTAATGCTGCCTTAGTGCTGCCTTAATGCTGCCTTAATGCTGCCTTAGTGCTGCCTTAGTGCTTCCTTAGTGCTGCCTTAATGCTGCCTTAATGCTGCCTTAGTGCTGCCTTAGTGCTGCCTTAGTGCTGCCTTAATGCTGCCTTAATGCTGCCTTAGTGCTGCCTTAGTGCTGCCTTAGTGTTGCCTTAGTGTTGCCTTAGTGCTGCCTTAGTGCTGCCTTAGTGCTGCCTTTTTTACATGCACTGAAACGCCTAGTACAAGTATTTTTCACAAAACTCTGAAAAACACAGTGATTCAGATTTGAAGAACCAAGTTAGGTGTTTCACAATACTTCCATTCTGTTTTTGAACTCCATTCAGTGTATCACAACACTTACGTTCAATGTAGTGAAATACCCTTCAAACATCAGATCTCAGCTTATATCAACTAATGTTCATGTTGGCAGGGTAGCCTAGTGGTTAGAGCGTAGAGGTGGCAGGGTAGCCTAGTGGTTAGAGCGGTGGACTAGTAACCGGAAGGTTGCACGTTCAAATCCCCGAGCTGACAAGGTACAACTCTGTCATTCTGCCCCTGAACAGGCAGTTAACCCACTGTTCCTAGGCCGTCATTGAAAATAAGAGTTTGTTCTTACTACTTGCCTAGTTAAATAAAGGTTAAAAAAATATTTGTAAAAATTAATATAAAATGTTGAAGACAGAGGCCTTTTCTCCACAAACTCCATGTTCATGGTTACCGATTGTCAGCTTTGCTGCGTTGAATATTTGTCTCTTTGCTCAGACGTTTTATAGAACTATTTTCAGTGTAGAAGGTGTAACTAAGTACGCAGGGAGACTGTCAAGGACAGCCCGTACTTTCCAAGACAGTTGAAACTTAGGCTACTGTCCACTGCTCTGGTCACCAAATAACCAAGCTGCTTGTTTATAGTGGCTGCGGGGTCATTTAGGATCCAGGGTCAATAAACTATCTCTATTGTGGAGACCCAATGTGGACAGCTGACATTAGTTTTGGAATTCAACGACATCTGAGGTGATAATGATGTTTTACGTGATTCCGCCCTTACCTGGTAGGGTAGTCTGCTTGTCTTCCAGTTGACCTGGTAGGGTAGTCTGCTTGTCTTCCAGTTGACCTGGTAGGGTAGTCTGCTTGTCCTCCAGTTGACCTGGTAGGGTAGTCTGCTTGTCCTCCAGTTGACCTGGTAGGGTAGTCTGCTTGTCTTCCAGTTGACCTGGTAGGGTAGTCTGCTTGTCTTCCAGTTGACCTGGTAGGGTAGTCTGCTTGTCCTCCAGTTGACCTGGTAGGGGTAGCCTGCTTGTCCTCCAGTTGACATGGTAGGGTAGTCTGCTTGTCTTCCAGTTGACCTGGTAGGGTAGTCTGCTTGTCTTCCAGTTGACCTGGTAGGGGTAGTCTGCTTGTCTTCCAGTTGACATGGTAGGGTAGTCTGCTTGTCTTCCAGTTGACCTGGTAGGGTAGTCTGCTTGTCTTCCAGTTGACCTGGTAGGGTAGTCTGCTTGTCCTCCAGTTGACCTGGTAGGGTAGTCTGCTTGTCCTCCAGTTGACCTGGTAGGGGTAGCCTGCTTGTCCTCCAGTTGACATGGTAGGGTAGTCTGCTTGTCCTCCAGTTGACCTGGTAGGGGTAGCCTGCTTGTCCTCCAGTTGACCTGGTAGGGTAGTCTGCTTGTCTTCCAGTTGACCTGGTAGGGGTAGTCTGCTTGTCTTCCAGTTGACCTGGTAGGGTAGTCTGCTTGTCCTCCAGTTGACATGGTAGGGTAGTCTGTTTGTCCTCCAGTTGACCTGGTAGGGTAGTCTGCTTGTCCTCCAGTTGACATGGTAGGGTAGTCTGCTTGTCCTCCAGTTGACCTGGTAGGGTAGTCTGCTTGTCTTCCAGTTGACCTGGTAGGGGTAGTCTGCTTGTCCTCCAGTTGACCTGGTAGGGTAGTCTGCTTGTCCTCCAGTTGACCTGGTAGGGTAGTCTGCTTGTCCTCCAGTTGACCTGGTAGGGTAGTCTGTTTGTCCTCCAGTTGACCTGGTAGGGTAGTCTGCTTGTCCTCCAGTTGACATGGTAGGGTAGTCTGCTTGTCTTCCAGTTGACCTGGTAGGGTAGTCTGCTTGTCCTCCAGTTGACCTGGTAGGGTAGTCTGCTTGTCCTCCAGTTGACCTGGTAGGGTAGTCTGCTTGTCCTCCAGTTGACCTGGTAGGGTAGTCTGCTTGTCCTCCAGTTGACCTGGTAGGGTAGTCTGCTTGTCTTCCAGTTGACCTGGTAGGGTAGTCTGCTTGTCTTCCAGTTGACCTGGTAGGGGTAGTCTGCTTGTCTTCCAGTTGACATGGTAGGGTAGTCTGCTTGTCTTCCAGTTGACCTGGTAGGGTAGTCTGCTTGTCCTCAATTGACCTGGTAGGGTAGTCTGCTTGTCCTCCAGTTGACCTGGTAGGGGTAGCCTGCTTGTCCTCCAGTTGACATGGTAGGGTAGTCTGCTTGTCTTCCAGTTGACATGGTAGGGTAGTCTGCTTGTCTTCCAGTTGACCTGGTAGGGTAGTCTGTTTGTCCTCCAGTTGACATGGTAGGGTAGTCTGCTTGTCTTCCAGTTGACATGGTAGGGTAGTCTGCTTGTCTTCCAGTTGACCTGGTAGGGTAGTCTGCTTGTCCTCCAGTTGACATGGTAGGGTAGTCTGCTTGTCCTCCAGTTGACCTGGTAGGGTAGTCTGCTTGTCTTCCAGTTGACCTGGTAGGGTAGTCTGCTTGTCCTCCAGTTGACATGGTAGGGTAGTCTGCTTGTCCTCCAGTTGACCTGGTAGGGTAGTCTGCTTGTCTTCCAGTTGACCTGGTAGGGTAGTCTGCTTGTCTTCCAGTTGACCTGGTAGGGTAGTCTGCTTGTCTTCCAGTTGACCTGGTAGGGGTAGTCTGCTTGTCCTCCAGTTGACCTGGTAGGGTAGTCTGCTTGTCCTCCAGTTGACCTGGTAGGGTAGCCTGCTTGTCTTCCAGTTGACCTGGTAGGGTAGTCTGCTTGTCCTCCAGTTGACCTGGTAGGGTAGCCTGCTTGTCCTCCAGTTGACCTGGTAGGGTAGCCTGCTTGTCCTCCAGTTGACCTGGTAGGGTAGCCTGCTTGTCCTCCAGTTGACCTGGTAGGGTAGCCTGCTTGTCCTCCAGTTGACCTGGTAGGGTAGCCTGCTTGTCCTCCAGTTGACCTGGTAGGGTAGTCTGCTTGTCCTCCAGTTGACCTGCTAGGGTAGCCTGCTTGTCCTCCAGTTGACCTGCTAGGGTAGTCTGCTTGTCCTCCAGTTGACCTGGTAGGGTAGTCTGCTTGTCCTCCAGTTGACCTGGTAGGGTAGCCTGCTTGTCTTCCAGTTGACCTGGTAGGGTAGTCTGCTTGTCCTCCAGTTGACCTGGTAGGGTAGCCTGCTTGTCCTCCAGTTGACCTGGTAGGGTAGCCTGCTTGTCCTCCAGTTGACCTGGTAGGGTAGCCTGCTTGTCCTCCAGTTGACCTGGTAGGGTAGCCTGCTTGTCCTCCAGTTGACCTGGTAGGGTAGTCTGCTTGTCCTCCAGTTGACCTGGTAGGGTAGCCTGCTTGTCCTCCAGTTGACCTGGTAGGGTAGCCTGCTTGTTTTCCAGTTGACCTAGTAGGGATGTCTGCTTGTCTTCCAGTTGACCTGGTAGGGTAGTCTGCTTGTCCTCCAGTTGACCTGGTAGGGTAGCCTGCTTGTCCTCCAGTTGACCCGGTAGGGTAGCCTGCTTGTCCTCCAGTTGACCTGGTAGGGTAGTCTGCTTGTCCTCCAGTTGACCCGCTAGGGTAGCCTGCTTGTCTTCCAGTTGACCCGCTAGGGTAGCCTGCTTGTCTTCCAGTTGACCTGGTAGGGTAGCCTGCTTGTCTTCCAGTTGACCTGGTAGGGTAGCCTGCTTGTCCTCCAGTTGACCTGGTAGGGTAGCCTGCTTGTCCTCCAGTTGACCTGGTAGGGTAGCCTGCTTGTCCTCCAGTTGACCTGGTAGGGTAGCCTGCTTGTCCTCCAGTTGACCTGGTAGGGTAGCCTGCTTGTCCTCCAGTTGACCTGGTAGGGTAGCCTGCTTGTCATCCAGTTGACCTGGTAGGGTAGCCTGCTTGTTTTCCTGTTGACCTGGTAGGGTAGCCTGCTTGTCTTCCAGTGGACCTGGTAGGGTAGCCTGCTTGTCCTCCAGTGGACCTGGTAGGGTAGCCTGCTTGTTTTCCAGTTGACCTGGTAGGGTAGTCTGCTTGTCTTCCAGTTGACCTGGTAGGGGTAGCCTGCTTGTCCTCCAGTTGACCTGGTAGGGGTAGCCTGCTTCTCCTCCAGTTGACCTGGTAGGGTAGCCTGCTTGTCCTCCAGTTGACCTGGTAGGGGTAGCCTGCCTCTCCTCCAGTTGACCTGGTAGGGTAGCCTGCTTCTCTTCCAGCTGTCCTGGTAGGGGTAGCCTGCTTGTCCTCCAGTTGACCTGGTAGGGGTAGCCTGCTTCTCCTCCAGTTGACCTGGTAGGGTAGCCTGCTTGTCCTCCAGTTGACCTGGTAGGGGTAGCCTGCTTCTCCTCCAGTTGACCTGGTAGGGTAGCCTGCTTGTCCTCCAGTTGACCTGGTAGGGTAGCCTGCTTGTCTTCCAGTTGACCTGGTAGGGTAGCCTGCTTCTCTTCCAGTTGACCTGGTAGGGTAGCCTGCTTCTCTTCCAGTTGACCTGGTAGGGTAGCCTGCTTTTCTTCCAGTTGACCTGGTAGGGTAGCCTGCTTGTCTTCCAGTTGACCTGGTAGGGTAGCCTGCTTGTCTTCCAGTTGACCTGGTAGGGTAGCCTGCTTGTCTTCCAGTTGACCTGGTAGGGGTAGCCTGCTTGTCTTCCAGTTGACCTGGTAGGGGTAGCCTGCTTCTCTTCCAGCTGACCTGGTAGGGTAGCCTGCTTGTCCTCCAGCTGACCTGGTAGGGTAGCCTGCTTCTCTTCCAGTTGATCTGGTAGGGTAGCCTGCTTCTCTTCCAGCTGACCTGGTAGGGTAGCCTGCTTCTCTTCCAGCTGACCTGGTAGGGTAGCCTGCTTCTCTTCCAGCTGACCTGGTAGGGTAGCCTGCTTCTCTTCCAGCTGACCTGGTAGGGTAGCCTGCTTCTCTTCCAGCTGACCTGGTAGGGTAGCCTGCTTCTCTTCCAGCTGACCTGGTAGGGGTAGCCTGCTTCTCTTCCAGCTGACCTGGTAGGGGTAGCCTGCTTCTCTTCCAGCTGACCTGGTAGGGTAGCCTGCTTCTCTTCCAGCTGACCTGGTAGGGTAGCCTGCTTCTCTTCCAGCTGACCTGGTAGGGTAGCCTGCTTCTCTTCCAGCTGACCTGGTAGGGTAGCCTGCTTCTCTTCCAGCTGACCTGGTAGGGGTAGCCTGCTTCTCTTCCAGCTGACCTGGTAGGGGTAGCCTGCTTCTCTTCCAGCTGACCTGGTAGGGGTAGCCTGCTTCTCTTCCAGCTGACCTGGTAGGGGTAGCCTGCTTCTCTTCCAGCTGACCTGGTAGGGGTAGCCTGCTTCTCTTCCAGCTGACCTGGTAGGGTAGCCTGCTTCTCTTCCAGTTGACCTGGCTTTCTTATTTAATTCATGCCCTGACATTCTAACAGCGATCTGTAGCACAGAACCTTGCTAGAAGTGACCTACCACAGACAATACAGATTAATCAACAATAACTTGCTCTGACACACACTCTCTCTCTCCCTCCGAGCACATCACTCCTCTCTCCCTTCTATCTCCCAAGACATCTTACCCCTCTCATTCAAAGCAAATTTATTTCACTTAATAAAACCTGTCTTGACCCTGTGAGAGCTACCACAACTCTGGTGACTCAACAACAATGACATGGTCTGACAGATATTCCTGTGTCCTGTGTCTGTCTCTCTCTCTCTGTGTCTGTCTCTCTCTCTGTGTCTGTCTCTCTCTCTGTGTCTGTCTCTCTCTCTGTGTCTGTCTCTCTCTCTGTGTCTGTCTCTCTCTCTGTGTGTCTGTCTCTCTCTCTGTGTGTCTGTCTCTCTCTCTGTGTCTGTCTCTCTCTCTCTGTGTCTGTCTCTCTCTCTCTGTGTCTGTCTCTCTCTCTATGTGTCTGTCTCTCTCTCTATGTGTCTGTCTCTCTCTCTCTGTGTCTGTCTCTCTCTCTCTGTGTCTGTCTCTCTCTCTCTATGTGTCTGTCTCTCTCTCTCTATGTGTCTGTCTCTCTCTCTCTATGTGTCTGTCTCTCTCTCTCTCTCTCTGTGTGTCTGTCTCTCTCTCTCTCTCTCTGTGTCTGTCTCTCTCTCTCTCTCTCTGTGTCTGTCTCTCTCTCTCTATGTGTCTGTCTCTCTCTCTCTCTCTCTGTGTCTGTCTCTCTCTCTCTCTCTGTCTCTCTCTCTCTCTCTCTCTCTCTCTCTCTCTCTCTCTCTCTCTCTCTCTCTCTCTCTCTCTCTCTCTCTCTCTCTCTGTCTCTCTGTCTCTCTCTGTGTCTGTGTCTCTCTCTCTCTCTCTCTGTCTCTCTCTCTGTCTCTCTCTCTCTCTGTCTCTGTCTCTGTCTCTGTCTCTGTCTCTGTCTCTGTCTCTGTCTCTGTCTCTGTCTCTGTCTCTGTCTCTGTCTCTGTCTCTGTCTCTGTCTCTGTCTCTGTCTCTCTCTCTCTCTCTCTCTCTCTCTCTCTCTCTCTCTCTCTGTCTCTCTCTGTCTCTCTGTGTCTGTCTCTCTCTCTCTCTCTCTCTCTGTCTCTCTGTGTCTGTCTCTCTCTCTCTCTCTCTCTCCCTCTCTCTCTCTCTCTCTCTCTGTCTCTCTGTGTCTGTCTCTCTCTCTCTGTGTCTCTCTCTCTCTCTCTCTCTCTCTCTGTCTCTGTCTCTGTCTCTGTCTCTGTCTCTGTCTCTGTCTCTGTCTCTGTCTCTGTCTCTGTCTCTGTCTCTGTCTCTGTCTCTCTCTCTGTCTCTCTCTCTGTCTCTGTCTCTGTCTCTGTCTCTGTGTCTGTGTCTGTGTCTGTGTCTGTGTCTGTGTCTGTCTCTCTCTCTCCACATATTACTCCAGAATTGAGCCATCCATCTCCATCTCTCAATGTGTGTGACGTGAACACGTCTCTGTCTGTCTGTGTGTGTGTTACCCTCTTGCTGATGTTTGCAGCCTGGTCAGTCAGTGCGCTTGAGGCCTGTTGTCATTGACTATCAACCCCATCAGAGTGGATGTTAAGTGGGGAAGACAAGCAGCCAGCTCTCCTGTCTCACCCAGCTGCCCCGTCTCACCCAGCTGCCCCGTCTCACCCAGCTGCCCCTGTCTCACCCAGCTGCCCCTGTCTCACCCAGCTGCCCCTGTCTCACCCAGCTGCCCCTGTCTCACCCAGCTCCCCTGTCTCACCCAGCTCCCCCTGTCTCACCCAGCTCCCCCTGTCTCACCCAGCTCCACCTGTCTCACCCAGCTGCCCCTGTCTCACCCAGCTGCCCCTGTCTCACCCAGCTGCCCCTGTCTCACCCAGCTGCCCCTGTCTCACCCAGCTGCCCCTGTCTCACCCAGCTGCCCCGTCTCACCCAGCTGCCCCGTCTCACCCAGCTGCCCCGTCTCACCCAGCTGCCCCCGTCTCACCCAGCTGCCCCTGTCTCACCCAGCTGCCCCTGTCTCACCCAGCTGCCCCGTCTCACCCAGCTGCCCCTGTCTCACCCAGCTGCCCCTGTCTCACCCAGCTGCCCCTGTCTCACCCAGCTCCCCTGTCTCACCCAGCTGCCCCTGTCTCACCCAGCTGCCCCTGTCTCACCCAGCTCCCCCTGTCTCACCCAGCTCCACCTGTCTCACCCAGCTGCCCCTGTCTCACCCAGCTGCCCCTGTCTCACCCAGCTGCCCCTGTCTCACCCAGCTGCCCCTGTCTCACCCAGCTGCCCCTGTCTCACCCAGCTGCCCCTGTCTCACCCAGCTGCCTCGTCTCACCCAGCTGCCCCGTCTCACCCAGCTGCCGAGGTATTAAGAGGTTTCCCAGAGTCCCCTTCATAGACCGGCGTCTGTACAGAGAACTACAAGGCAGTAGATTCAACACTTTATGATCTGATGACGGTCTCTATTTGAGCAGCCTATCAAACCACCCTTTATCAAAATGTTATTGGTCACATCACGCGTGTGTCACTAAATGATCGTCTGTAAACCAGCCGAGACGATGCTTACACAATGAGGCTTAGAACTGAAATAGACCTGTGAGACGGCTGCTGTGTACAGGAGAACAGCAGCAGGAAGCAGCACTTACATAAGAGCTTCTTCATTAGTTATCTAATGACCTTGTCTGTCAGTGTGTTTTCATGCCTCGGGCCTGCTTCCTCTCTCACCTGGTGCGCTGTGGGTAACAGGCGTCGCGGCATGCTTTGGTCTCAATGCTTCATGGGAAATGTCAAAAGGCTGTAAAAGCATTTGGAATCGTCTCGTGCACCTTGTCCCTTCCTGGGTCGCTGCAAATCATGCACGTCTTTGATGATGTCACAAGGCAGACTTTTTGTCTGATTGGTTGATGGACTTAATGAAGACGTTCCAGGAATGTGTACCACTTGGAGAAAATCAGGATGTGTATTCGGGAACGAGTAGCCAGCCAATGAGGATGAATGAGTGATGCTGCTGCCAAGCCAATTGGTCGGGACGGTGCCAACCAAACCACAGACGGTACAATCATCTTTTCCAGCCTAGCGATGTCCAGACAGCTCACTACTCTTCACTGTCCAGACAGCTCACTAATCTCCACTGTCCAGACAGTCCAGAAAACTCACTACTCTCCACTGTCCAGACAGTCCAGACAGCTCACTACTCTCCACTGTCCAGACAGTCCAGACAGCTCACTACTCTCCACTGTCCAGACAGCTCACTAATCTCCACTGTCCAGACAGTCCAGACAGCTCACTACTCTCCACTGTCCAGACAGTCCAGACAGCTCACTACTCTCCACTGTCCAGACAGTCCAGACAGCTCACTACTCTCCACTGTCCAGACAGCTCACTACTCTCCACTGTCCAGACAGTCCAGACAGCTCACTACTGTCCACTGTCCAGACAGCTCACTACTCTCCACTGTCCAGACAGTCCAGACAGCTCACTACTCTCCACTGTCCAGACAGTCCAGACAGCTCACTACTCTCCACTGTCCAGACAGTCCAGACAGCTCACTACTGTCCACTGTCCAGACAGTCCAGACAGCTCACTACTGTCCACTGTCCAGACAGTTTTACTACAGCTGAGAGCTGCTCACTACTCTCCACTGTCCAGACAGCTCACTACTCTCCACTGTCCAGACAGTCCAGACAGCTCACTACTCTCCACTGTCCAGACAGCTCACTACTCTCCACTGTCCAGACAGTCCAGACAGCTCACTACTGTCCACTGTCCAGACAGCTCACTACTCTCCACTGTCCAGACAGTCCAGACAGCTCACTACTCTCCACTGTCCAGACAGTCCAGACAGCTCACTACTCTCCACTGTCCAGACAGTCCAGACAGCTCACTACTGTCCACTGTCCAGACAGTCCAGACAGCTCACTACTGTCCACTGTCCAGACAGTTTTACTACAGCTGAGAGCTGCTCACTACTCTCCACTGTCCAGACAGTCCAGACAGCTCACTACTCTCCACTGTCCAGACAGTCCAGACAGCTCACTACTCTCCACTGTCCAGACAGCTCACTACTCTCCACTGTCCAGACAGTCCAGACAGCTCACTACTCTCCACTGTCCAGACAGTCCAGACAGCTCACTACTGTCCACTGTCCAGACAGTCCAGACAGCTCACTACTGTCCACTGTCCAGACAGTCCAGACAGCTCACTACTGTCCACTGTCCAGACAGTCCAGACAGCTCACTACTCTCCACTGTCCAGACAGTTTTAATACAGCTGGGAGCTGCTCACTACTCTCCACTGTCCAGACAGTTTTAATACAGCTGGGAGCTGCTCACTACTCTCCACTGTCCAGACAGTCCAGACAGCTCACTACTCTCCACTGTCCAGACAGTCCAGACAGCTCACTACTCTCCACTGTCCAGACAGTCCAGACAGCTCACTACTCTCCACTGTCCAGACAGTCCAGACAGCTCACTACTGTCCACTGTCCAGACAGTCCAGACAGCTCACTACTCTCCACTGTCCAGACAGTTTTAATACAGCTGGGAGCTGCTCACTACTCTCCACTGTCCAGACAGTTTTAATACAGCTGGGAGCTGCTCACTACTCTCCACTGTCCAGACAGTCCAGACAGCTCACTACTCTCCACTGTCCAGACAGTCCAGACAGCTCACTACTCTCCACTGTTCAGACAGTCCAGACAGCTCACTACTGTCCACTGTCCAGACAGTCCAGACAGCTCACTACTCTCCACTGTCCAGACAGTTTTAATACAGCTGAGAGCTGCTCACTACTCTCCACTGTCCAGACAGTCCAGACAGCTCACTACTCTCCACTGTCCAGACAGTCCAGACAGCTCACTACTCTCCACTGTCCAGACAGTCCAGACAGCTCACTACTCTCCACTGTCCAGACAGTCCAGACAGCTCACTACTGTCCACTGTCCAGACAGCTCACTACTCTCAACTGTCCAGACAGTCCAGACAGCTCACTACTGTCCACTGTCCAGACAGTCCAGACAGCTCACTACTGTCCACTGTCCAGACAGTCCAGACAGCTCACTACTCTCCACTGTCCAGACAGTTTTAATACAGCTGGGAGCTGCTCACTACTCTCCACTGTCCAGATAGTTTTAATACAGCTGAGAGCTGCTCACCACTCTCCACTGTCCAGACAGTCCAGACAGCTCACCACTCTCCACTGTCCAGACAGTCCAGACAGCTCACTACTCTCCACTGTCCAGACAGCTCACTACTCTCCACTGTCCAGACAGCTCACTACTCTCCACTGTCCAGACAGCTCACTACTCTCCACTGTCCAGACAGTTTTAATACAGCTGGGAGCTGCTCACTACTCTCCACTGTCCAGGCAGTTTTAATACAGCTGGGAGCTGCTCACTACTCTCCACTGTCCAGACAGTCCAGACAGCTCACTACTCTCCACTGTCCAGACAGTCCAGACAGCTCACTACTCTCCACTGTCCAGACAGTCCAGACAGCTCACTACTCTCCACTGTCCAGACAGTTTTAATACAGCTGGGAGCTGCTCACTACTCTCCACTGTCCAGACAGTTTTAATACAGCTGGGAGCTGCTCACTACTCTCCACTGTCCAGACAGTCCAGACAGCTCACTACTCTCCACTGTCCAGACAGTCCAGACAGCTCACTACTCTCCACTGTCCAGACAGTCCAGACAGCTCACTACTCTCCACTGTCCAGACAGCTCACTACTCTCCACTGTCCAGACAGTCCAGACAGCTCACTACTCTCCACTGTCCAGACAGTCCAGACAGCTCACTACTCTCCACTGTCCAGACAGCTCACTACTCTCCACTGTCCAGACAGCTCACTACTCTCCACTGTCCAGACAGCTCACTACTCTCCACTGTCCAGACAGCTCACTACTCTCCACTGTCCAGACAGTCCAGACAGCTCACTACTCTCCACTGTCCGGACAGCTCACTACTCTCCACTGTCCAGACAGTTCACTACTCTCCACTGTCCAGACAGCTCACTACTCTCCACTGTCCACACAATGCCCCGAACGATGTGGTAGCCTTAACTGGGTGCTGAATATCCCCCTCTCCTCCCTGAATATCCCCCTCTCCTCCCTGATTATCCCCCTCTCCTCCCTGAATATCCTCCTCTCCTCCCTGAATATCCTCCTCTCCTCCCTGAATATCCTCCTCTCCTCCCTGAATATCCCCCTCTCCTCCCTGAATATCCTCCTCTCCTCCCTGAATATCCTCCTCTCCTCCCTGAATATCCCCTCTCCTCCCTGAATATCCCCTCTCCTCCCTGAATATCCCCCTCTCCTCCCTGAATATCCCCCTCTCCTCCCTGAATATCCCCCTCTCCTCCCTGAATATCCCCCTCTGCTCCCTGAATATCCCTCCTCTCCTCCCTGAATATCCCCCTCTCCTCCCTGAATATCCCCCTCTCCTCCCTGAATATCCCCCTCTCCTCCCTGAATATCCCTCCTCTCCTCCCTGAATATCCCTCCTCTCCTCCCTGAATATCCCCCTCTCCTCCCTGAATATCCTCCTCTCCTCCCTGAATATCCTCCTCTCCTCCCTGAATATCCTCCTCTCCTCCCTGAATATCCCTCCTCTCCTCCCTGAATATCCTCCTCTCCTCCCTGAATATCCTCCTCTCCTCCCTGAATATCCTCCTCTCCTCCCTGAATATCCCCCTCTCCTCCCTGAATATCCCCCTCTCCTCCCTGAATATCCCCCTCTCCTCCCTGAATATCCCCCTCTCCTCCCTGAATATCCCCCTCTCCTCCCTGAATATCCCCCTCTCCTCCCTGAATATCCTCCTCTCCTCCTCTCCTCCCTGCATACCCTCCTCTCCTGCCTGTAGGAATATCCCCCTCTCCTGCCTGTAGGAATATCCCCTCTCCTGCCTGTAGGAATATCCCCCTCTCCTGCCTGTAGGAATATCCCCCTCTCCTCCCTGAATATCCTCCTCTCCTCCCTGAATATCCTCCTCTCCTGCCTGCATATACCCTCCTCTCCTGCCTGAATATCCTCCTCTCCTGCCTGCATACCCTCCTATCCTGCCTGTCTGCATACCCTCCTCTCCTGCCTGTCTGCATACCCTTCTCTCCTGCCTGTCTGCATACCCTCCTCTCCTGCCTGTCTGCATACCCTCCTCTCCTGCCTGTCTGCATACCCTCCTCTCCTGCCTGTCTGCATACCCTCCTGCCTGTCTGAATACCCTCCTCTCCTGCCTGTCTGAATATCCTCCTCTCCTGCCTGTCTGCATACCCTCCTCTCCTGCCTGTCTGAATATCCTCATCTCCTGCCTGTCTGAATATCCTCATCTCCTGCCTGTCTGCATACCCTCCTCTCCTGCCTGTCTGCATACCCTCCTCTCCTGCCTGTCTGAATATCCTCATCTCATGCCTGTCTGCATACCCTCCTCTCCTGCCTGTCTGAATATCCTCATCTCATGCCTGTCTGCATACCCTCCTCTCCTGCCTGTCTGAATATCCTCATCTCATGCCTGTCTGCATACCCTCCTCTCCTGCCTGTCTGCATACCCTCCTCTCCTGCCTGTCTGAATATCCTCCTCTCCTGCCTGCCTGAATATCCTCCTCTCCTGCCTGTCTGCATACCCTCCTCTCCTGCCTGCCTGAATATCCTCCTCTCCTGCCTGCCTGGATAATCTCCTCTCCTGCCTGCCTGAATATCCTCCTCTCCTGCCTGTCTGCATACCCTCCTCTCCTCTCCTGTCTGCATATCCTCCTCTCCTGCCTGCCTGAATATCCTCCTCTCCTTTCCTGTCTGAGTATCCTCCTCTCCTCTCCTGTCTGCGTATCCTCCTCTCCTCTCCTGTCTGAATATCCTCCTCTCCTCTCCTGCCTGTCTGCATACCCTCCTCTCCTGCCTGTCTGAATATCATCCTCTCCTGCCTGTCTGCATACCCTCCTCTCCTCTCCTGTCTGAATATCATCCTCTCCTGCCTGTCTGCATACCCTCCTCTCCTGCCTGCCTGAATATCCTCCTCTCCTGCCTGCCTGAATATCCTCCTCTCCTGCCTGCCTGAATACCCTCCTCTCCTGCCTGTTTGAATATCCTCCTCTCCTCTCCTGTCTGAATATCCTCCTCTCCTCTCCTGTCTGAATATCCTCCTCTCCTGTCTGAATATCCTCCTCTCCTCTCCTGTCTGAATATCCTCCTCTCCTCTCCTGTCTGAATATCCTCCTCTCCTGTCTGAATATCCTCCTCTCCTGTCTGAATATCCTCCTCTCCTGTCTGAATATCCTCCTCTCCTGTCTGAATATCCTCCTCTCCTGTCTGAATATCCTCCTCTCCTGTCTGAATATCCTCCTCTCCTGTCTGAATATCCTCCTCTCCTGTCTGAATATCCTCCTCTCCTCTCCTGTCTGAATATCCTCCTCTCCTCTCCTGTCTGAATACCCTCCTCTCCTGCCTGTCTGAATACCCTCCTCTCCTGCCTGCCTGAATACCCTCCTCTCCTCTCCTGTCTGAATATCCTCCTCTCCTCTCCTGTCTGAATATCCTCCTCTCCTCTCCTGTCTGAATATCCTCCTCTCCT
>NC_060190.1:76398601-76408601 GCF_021184085.1 Oncorhynchus gorbuscha | reverse complement strand
GCTGTGCCGGGTGGAGATTATAAAACTAGAGAGGAACCAGGCTATGAGGTGTGGCCAGTCCTCTTCTGGCTGTGCCGGGTGGAGATTATAACAGAACACGGCCAAGATGTTCAAATGGTGCCTACCTAAGCAAGATCAAGTTCTACTCAATTCTCATGATAACCTTGCTTAACAGAGAGTAGGCTACTGAGGCAGACAGTGGCGTGGCAGAGCAGACCGAGAGGTTAGTTAGGTCGTTCCCAAACGTAGGGTCCCCTGAGAATCTTTACTAATCTTATCAAACAAGTTGGGAATAAAATAAATAAAATAGAATGTCGATATGGCCCATTGTCCCACAGGCCCATCGTTCTACAGGCCCATCGTTCTACAGGCCCATCGTTCTACAGGCCCATCGTTCTACAGGCCCATTGTTCTACAGGCCCATCGTTCTACAGGCCCATCGTTCTACAGGCCCATCGTTCTACAGGCCCATCGTTCTACAGGCCCATCGTTCTACAGGCCCATCGTTCTACAGGCCCATCGTTCTACAGGCCCATCGTTCTACAGGCCCATCGTTCTACAGGCCCATTGTTCTACAGGCCCATTGTTCTACAGGCCCATCGTTCTACAGGCCCATTGTTCTACAGGCCGACATTTATAGTATTACAAATTGTTTTATTTTATATCGGTGGTTGATACATCTTATCCATAACACTTATTATTTTTTTACCAATATGTCACTGATATTAATACAGAGTCATAAGTCATATTCTAATAATGTAACCAGGGTTACCATGCTGTATGGATACATAACGAGAACGTATGGATGGTTACCTGGACCCACACTCCTACTCCTGGACTGAAAACCACTTAACGGAGAATCTCTATTGAATGTGCTTTTTAGTCCAGGAATAGAGTAGTATGGGCCTATTTTAGAACTGACCCTCGATCGTCTTTCAACTCACGCCCCAGTATTTAGGCCAGTAACTCTCGCGGAAACAGTCTGTCAATGATGTTATCTGTGGAGATGGGGAACCCACAGCCTGTTGAGCTTAAAGACCCATGAATTTTTGAAGAGCTCAGAGAGCCTACTGTAAACACTATCTCCTAGCCTGAGGCTGTATGTGAGGTATATTGCTGACTGAGACAGAACGGGGCCCTTTCACTTGTCTGAGACAGACAGAATACGAGACGCCCTTTTTTCAGTGGTTCTGTCCTCGTCTCGAAAGGTCAACACACTCGTCAGATACAGGAAACATTGCCGTCATGGTGGCATTCAAGTGCTTTAACTCTCCTCTCCTCTCCAATAAGATGGTCTGTTCACTATTAGTGAAGACATAATGAGAAATCAGTGAAATAATTGTGGACTACAGGAAAAGGAGGACCGAGCACGCCCCCATTCTCATTGGAGCAGGTTGAGAGCTTCAAGTTCCTTGGTGTCCACATCGCCAACGAACTATCATGGTCCAAACACACCAAGACAGTTGTGAAGAGGGCACAACAAAACCCATTCCCCCTCAGGCGACTGAAACGATTGGGCATGGGTCGTCAGAACCTCAAAAGGTTTTACAGCTGCACCATCGAGAGCATCATGACTGGTTACATCACTGCCTGGTATGGAAACTGCTCAGCCCCCGACCACAAGGCACTACAGAGGGTAGTGCGTACGGCCCAGTACATCACCGGGGCCAAGCTTCCTGCCATCCAGGACCTCTATACCAGGCGGTGTCAGAGGAAGGACCTAAAAATTGTCAGACTCCAGCTACCCTAGTCATAGACTGTTCTCTCTACTACCGCATGGCAAGCTTTACCGGAGCGCCAAGTCTAGGTCCAAGAGGCTCCTAAACAGATTCTACCCTCAAGCCATAAGACTCCTGAATAGCTAATCAGACTACTTGCATTGCCCACCCCCCCCACGCTGCTGCGACTCTGTTCTATGCATAACCACTTTAACTCTACCTACATGTACATATTACCTCGACACCGGTACCCCCTGTATTTAGCCTCCACGTTGACTCTGTACCAGTACCCCCTGTATTTAGCCTCCACGTTGACTCTGTACCGGTACCCCCTGTATATAGCCTCCACATTGACTCTGTACCGGTACCCCCTGTATATAGCCTCCACATTGACTCTGTACCATAATACCCTGTATATAGCCTCCACATTGTACCCCCTGTATATAGTCTCCACATCGACTCTGTACTGGTACCCCCTGTATATAGCCTCCACATCGACTCTGTACCGGTACCCCCTGTATATAGCCTCCACATTGACTCTGTACCATAATACCCTGTATATAGCCTCCACATTGACTCTGTACCGTAATACCCTGTATATAGCCTCCACATTGACTCTGTACCGTAATACCCTGTATATAGCCTCCACATTGACTCTGTACCATAATACCCTGTATATAGCCTCCACATTGACTCTGTACCATAATACCCTGTATATAGCCTCCACATTGACTCTGTACCATAATACCCTGTATATAGCCTCCACATTGACTCTGTACCATAATACCCTGTATATAGCCTCCACATTGACTCTGTATCGGTACCCCCTGTATATAGCCTCCACATTGACTCTGTACTGGTACCCCCTGTATATAGCCTCCACATTGACTCTGTACCGGAACCTCCTGTATATAGCCTCCACATTGACTCTGTACCGGAACCTCCTGTATATAGCCTCCACATTGACTCTGTATCGGTACCCCCTGTATATAGCCTCCACATTGACTCTGTACTGGTACCCCCTGTATATAACCTCCACATTGACTCTGTACCGGTACCCCCTGTATAAAGCCCCGCTATTGTTATTTACTGCTGCTCTTTAATTATGTTATTCTTATCTCTTACTTTTTTTGTAGGTATTTTCTTAACTGCACTGTTGGTTAAGGGGCTTGTGAGTAAGGATTTCACTGTTGGTTAAGGGGCTTGTGAGTAAGGATTTCACTGTTGGTTAAGGGGCTTGTGAGTAAGGATTTCACTGTTGGTTAAGGGGCTTGTGAGTAAGGATTTCACTGTTGGTTACTGTTGGGGCTTGTGAGTAAGGATTTCACTGTTGGTTAAGGGGCTTGTGAGTAAGGATTTCACTGTTGGTTAAGGGGCTTGTGAGTAAGGATTTCACTGTTGGTTAAGGGGCTTGTGAGTAAGGATTTCACTGTTGGTTAAGGGGCTTGTGAGTAAGGATTTCACTGTTGGTTAAGGGGCTTGTGAGTAAGGATTTCACTGTTGGTTAAGGGGCTTGTGTTGGTTAAGGGGCTTGTGAGTAAGGATTTCACTGTTGGTTAAGGGGCTTGTGAGTAAGGATTTCACTGTTGGTTAAGGGGCTTGTGAGTAAGGATTTCACTGTTGGTTAAGGGGCTTGTGAGTAAGGATTTCACTGTTGGTTAAGGGGCTTGTGAGTAAGGATTTCACTGTTGGTTAAGGGGCTTGTGAGTAAGGATTTCACTGTTGGTTAAACTGTTGGGGCTTGTGAGTAAGGATTTCACTGTTGGTTAAGGGGCTTGTGAGTAAGGATTTCACTGTTGGTTAAGGGGCTTGTGAGTAAGGATTTCACTGTTGGTTAAGGTGCTTGTGACAAACGGTTTTTGATAATTCCATGGAGCAGAGCGGTGTTGTGTGAAGTCCAGCATACCAGTCTGTGTTTCTCTCTGTTCCTGCATCACATATAGCACCCTGTTCCATAAATAGTGCACTACTTTGAACCTGAATCCCATTCAGAAGTAGTGCACTATGTAGGGAATATGTTGTCATTTGGAACGGGGAATGTTCTAGTCTAATTAAATGATTTCCAACTGTTTTTTTTTTACTAGGCAAGTCAGTTAAGAACAAATTCTTATTTTCAATGACGGTCTAGGAACAGTGGGTTAACTGGTCTAGGAACAGTGGGTTAACTGGTCTAGGAACAGTGGGTTAACTGGTCTAGGAACAGTGGGTTAACTGGTCTAGGAACAGTGGGTTAACTGGTCTAGGAACAGTGGGTTAACTGGTCTAGGAACAGTGGGTTAACTGGTCTAGGAACAGTGGGTTAACTGGTCTAGGAACAGTGGGTTAACTGGTCTAGGAACAGTGGGTTAACTGGTCTAGGAACAGTGGGTTAACTGGTCTAGGAACAGGGGGTTAACTGGTCTAGGAACAGGGGGTTAACTGGTCTAGGAACAGTGGGTTAACTGGTCTAGGAACAGTGGGTTAACTGGTCTAGGAACAGTGGGTTAACTGGTCTAGGAACAGTGGGTTAACTGGTCTAGGAACAGTGGGTTAACTGGTCTAGGAACAGGGGGTTAACTGGTCTAGGAACAGTGGGTTAACTGGTCTAGGAACAGTGGGTTTACTGGTCTAGGAACAGTGGGTTAACTGGTCTAGGAACAGTGGGTTAACTGGTCTAGGAACAGTGGGTTTACTGGTCTAGGAACAGTGGGTTGTTCAGGGGCAGAACGACAGATTTGTACCTTGTCAGCTCGGTGATTTGATCTTGCAACCTTTCGGTTACTAGTCCAACACTCTAACCACTAGGCTACCCTGCCACCTCTACACTCTAACCACTAGGCTACCTGCCGCCTCTACACTCTAACCACTAGGCTACCCTGCCACCTCTACACTCTAACCACTAGGCTACCTGCCGCCTCTACACTCTAACCACTAGGCTACCCTGCCACCTCTACACTCTAACCACTAGGCTACCCTGCCGCCTCTACACTCTAACCACTAGGCTACCCTGCCACCTCTACACTCTAACCACTAGGCTACCCTGCCTCCTCTACACTCTAACCACTAGGCTACCCTGCCACCTCTACACTCTAACCACTAGGCTACCCTGCCGCCTCTACACTCTAACCACTAGGCTACCCTGCCACCTCTACACTCTAACCACTAGGCTACCCTGCCTCCTCTACACTCTAACCACTAGGCTACCCTGCCACCCCTACACTCTAACCACTAGGCTACCCTGCCACCCCTACACTCTAACCACTAGGCTACCCTGCCACCCCTACACTCTAACCACTAGGCTACCCTGCCACCCCTACGCTCTAACCACTGACAATCGGAATGTGTGCATTACAATCCCTGTATGTTCCGGAACACTAAGGCTGACAAGGATATACAGGTGTCACTACTGACGCGGGTTCGATCGCAGGCTGTGTCACAACCGGCCATGATCGTGAGTCCAATAGGGCGGAGCGCAATTGGCCCGGCGTTGTCCGGGTTGGGGGGGGGGGGGACTTTATTTGGCTCATCGCGCTCTAGCGACTCTTTGTGGTGGGCCGGGCGCCTGCAGCCAGACCTCGGTCGTCAGTTGAACAGCGTTACCTCTGACACCTTGGTGCAGCTGGCTTCCGGGTTAAGGAGCACGGTTTGGCCGGTCATGTTTCTGAGGACTCATGACTCGACCTTCTCCTCTCCCGAGCCCTTTGGGGAGTTGCAGCGATGAGATAAGATCGAAATCGAATATCACAAAATTGGGGGGGGAGAAAGGGGGTTAATAAAATGAATAAAGGTAATTTAGCTATCGATCAGTAAGTCCCACCCTCACTGGGGGAATAGCATCTCAGCGTCTCCAAATGAGAAGCGTGATGGTGTATAGAGATGAATGGTACCTCTGAACCATTCAGTTGGCTGAGCTCAAAATAATCTCGCAATTTAATTTACATTTAAAGGGCTTTATTGGCATGGGAAACATATGTTTACATTGCCAAAGCAATCTGTCTCTTTCTCTCTCATTGAGGGGAGAGGAATAGAAATGGAGAGGAGAGGCTGTACTGACTGTCTGCTACACTGGTAGAGAAACAGGGTAGAGGTCTGTAGGTAGTGATGTGCAGGGCTGATGGTAGAGGTCTGTAGGTAGTGATGTACAGGGCTGATGGTAGAGGTCTGTAGGTAGTGATGTAGAGGTCTGTAGGTAGTGATGTAGAGGTCTGTAGGTAGTGATGTAGAGGTCTGTAGGTAGTGATGTAGAGGTCTGTAGGTAGTGATGTACAGGACTGATGGTAGAGGTCTGATGTCTGTAGGTAGTGATGTGCAGGGCTGATGGTAGAGGTCTGTAGGTAGAGATGTACAGGGCTGATGGTAGAGGTCTGTAGGTAGAGATGTACAGGGCTGATGGTAGAGGTCTGTAGGTAGAGATGTGCAGGGCTGATGGTAGAGGTCTGTAGGTAGAGATGTACAGGGCTGATGGTAGAGGTCTGTAGGTAGTGATGTGCAGGGCTGATGGTAGAGGTCTGTAGGTAGAGATGTACAGGGCTGATGGTAGAGGTCTGTAGGTAGTGATGTGCAGGGCTGATGGTAGAGGTCTGTAGGTAGAGATGTACAGGGCTGATGGTAGAGGTCTGTAGGTAGAGATGTACAGGGCTGATGGTAGATGTCTGATGTCTGTAGGTAGTGATGTGCAGGGCTGATGGTAGAGGTCTGTAGGTAGAGATGTACAGGGCTGATGGTAGAGGTCTGTAGGTAGTGATATGCAGGGCTGATGGTAGAGTGTAACAGCGTTTCAAGTAAACAGTGAAGTGATTATACTATACTCAGAACCTGAGGAGACTGCATTTGGATGAGAGAGAGAAACTATTAATCTTGACACAGCGTTCTGGAAAAGAGAGACCAGTTATGTTGTTGTTGTTGTTGTGCAGTCAGCCCTACGTTCTCCCCTCGCTGTCTTTTTAAAGACCTACTTTACTACCTTCATCCAGGATATATATTAAAGGAGGAACTGATCTCCTGGTTAGTAAAACCTAGACACCGTTGATGATGTGCAGCTGTATCCTAGCTGTCCTTAGAGTTGACCTAGGATTGGTTCTAAAAGTTACCTACTGTAGTATTCTATAGAATGTATACCTACCTACCTACCTACCTACCTACCTACCTACCTACCTACCTACCTACCTACCTACCTACCTACCTACCTACCTACCTACCTACCTACCTACATACATAATATATGCCATTTAGCAGACGCTTTTATCCAAAGCGACTTACAGTCATGCGTGCATACATTCTACGTATGGGTGGTCCCGGGGATCGAACCCACTACCCTGGCGTTACAAATGCCATGCTCTACCAACTGAGCTACACAGGACCACATACAGTCATACATACATACATACATACATACATACATACATACATACATACATACATACATACATACATACATACATACATACATACATACATACATACATACCATACATACCATACATACCATACCATACCATACCACCTACCATACCATACATACCATACCACCTACCATACCACCTACCATACATACATACTATACATACATACATACATACATACATACATACATACATACATACATACATACATACATACATACATACATACATACATACATATATTCTATAGTAAACTGTAGTGGTATTTTTTCAGGTGGGTACCTTTATTTTAAACTTCAGTTGTAGTGAATGATTGTGTTTATCCTTGTAATAATGACAAGGTATTGGATCTGTACTGTAGATATTGTGTTTTGTGGATTTTGAACAGTTATATTTCCCCTAGTGGTCTTTAAAGCCTACCCGGGATATTAAAGAGGGAAATCATATATACTTTTCAATAGTAACTACAAGACTATAGAAAACACGAGACTAGTCCTATTTGTCAACTCCCAAAGCTCCAGCTACTGTAATGCCTGGTGGTGGTTTATCCTTGTGATAATTACTTCTCCTCTTGTGTTTCCCTCCTTTATTGATTTACTTCTACTGTAAAAGGAAGTAGCCTTGTTTAGAGCCGATAACGGCCCATAGGGCAGGAGTCCATCGCCTGTTTCTGTTTGAGGCAGCTTGATGTACCAGTAGACCCCTGAACGCTGGTCTATCACAGGGCCTGTTCTCCTATTCTCTCCTTTCTTCCTATCCTCATTTCTTCCTCTCCTCCTCTTCCTCTCTTCCTCCCCTCTCTTCCTCCCTGCATTGTTGATATAATCAGAGAAACATGCTCTTTCCGGAGCATTCACGACGACCCAGGCCCAGCTCACCTGACGGGCCGGAGATACCGAGAGAGAGAGAGAGATTATCTCCTCCGCGGAATTGGAGTAAAGTGTCGGCTATATAGGAGTACTTGGTACTAAGTCAATGTGGTACAAGGTTGTAACAAGGCTATATAGAAGGTGTACCAGTACTGAGTCAATGTGCAGTGGTACCAGGTTGTAACAAGGCTATATAGTGGTACTGAGCCAATGTGCAGGGGTACCAGGTTGTAACAAGGCTATATAGGAGGAGGACCGGTACTGAGTCAATGTGCAGGGGTACCAGGTTGTAACAAGGCTATATAGGAGGAAGACCGGTACTGAGTCAATGTGCAGGGGTACCAGGTTGTAACAAGGCTATATAGGAGGAGGACCGGTACTGAGTCATTGTGCAGGGGTACCAGGTTGTAACAAGGCTATATAGGAGGAGGACCGGTACTGAGTCAATGTGCAGGGGTACCAGGTGTTAACAAGGCTATATAGGAGGAGGACCGGTACTGAGTCAATGTGCAGGGGTACGGATCAGTTGAAGTAATTGCGGTAATATGTACATGTTGGTCGGGGTAAAAGTGACGAGGCAATCCGGATAGACAAACAAAGTAGCAGCTGTGTGTGTGTCAGTGTGCGGATACAGTCCAGTGAGTGTGTTTCTAGAGCCCTGTGGTGGTGTGGGGATACAGTCCAGTGAGTGTGTTTCTAGAGCCCTGTGGTGGTGTGGGGATACAGTCCAGTGAGTGTGTTTCTAGAGCCCTGTGGTGGTGTGGGGATACAGTCCAGTGAGTGTGTTTCTAGAGCCCTGTGGTGGTGTGGGGATACAGTCCAGTGAGTGTGTTTCTAGAGCCCTTTGGTGGTGCGGATACAGTCCAGTGAGTGTGTTTCTAGAGCCCTGTGGTGGTGTGGTGTGGATACAGTCCAGTGAGTGTGTTTCTAGAGCCCTGTGGTGGTGAGTGTGTTTCTAGAGCCCTGTGGTGGTGTGGTGTGGATACAGTCCAGTGAGTGTGTTTCTAGAGCCCTGTGGTGGTGTGGTGTGGATACAGTCCAGTGAGTGTGTTTCTAGAGCCCTGTGGTGGTGAGTGTGTTTCTAGAGCCCTGTGGTGGTGTTGTGGATACAGGTATAGTATCTCACCTGTTGATGAGATACTATACCTGGTGGTAAATGTGTGTGAGGTTTGTAGTCCTGACAACATCACCAGACGGCACTTCTATTTTTCTAATGTGCAGTTGGATTATCCTCGCATTGTAAAGTCCTCATTGATCTGTATAAGGAAGTCTGACAGGCCATTTTAAACAGTACTGTATATGTGACACGTTTCAGGAAGTTATGCGTAGGGTTTGCTCATTGGGAATTAACTGAAATATATGCAAATTAATATACCATTTAAATGTAATGTTTTGTATTTTTATTGGATATATTTACCATATCGTATGGAGACAGAAAAATAAAACTTTTACCTTTTTTAATTTAATCATATCATAAGTAGACATACACTACTGTTCAAAAGTTTGGGGTCACGTAGAAATGTCCTTGTTTTTGAAAGAAAATATTTGTTGTTTTTGTTTAGTAAAGTAACATAAATTTATCAAAAATGCAGTGTAGATATTGTTAATGTTGTAAATGACTATTGTAGCAGGAAACAGATGATTTCTTTATGGAATATCTACATAGGCGTACAGAGGCCCATTATCAGCAACCATCACTCCTGTGTTCCAATGGCACGTTGTGTTAGCTAATCCAAGTTTATCATTTTAAAAGGCTAATTGATCATTAGAAAAACCCTTTTGCAATTATGCTAGCACAGCTGAAAACTATTGTTCTGATTCCTGTTTCTTTCCCGCCTTTAGACTAGTTGAGTATCTGGAACATCAGCATTTGTGGGTTCGATTACAGGCTCAAAATGCCAGAAACAAATAACTTTGTTCTGAAAATCATCAGTCTATTCTTGTTGCGTCTGCTAAATGGCATATATTATTTATATTATTATTGTTCTGAGAAATGAAGGCTACTCCATGTGAAAAATGGCCAAGAAACTGA
>NC_060190.1:76336101-76391101 GCF_021184085.1 Oncorhynchus gorbuscha | reverse complement strand
TTAGGGTTAGGGTTGATGTCTATAATATCACTCTGTCACTGGGTTGGGTTAGGGTTAGGGTTAGGGTTAGGGTTAGGGGTTAGGGTTAGGGTTAGGGGTTAGGGGTTAGGGTTAGGGGTTAGGGTGGATGTCTATAATATCACTTTGTCACTGGGTTGGGTTAGGGTTAGGGTTAGGGTTAGGGGTTAGGGTTAGGGTTAGGGGTTAGGGTTAGGGGTTAGGGGGTTAGGGTTAGGGTTAGAGGTTAGGGTTAGGGGTTAGGGTTAGGGTGGATGTCTATAATATCACTCTGTCACAGCCCTCCGCAAGGCTGCAGTTGTTGGAGAGATGTCCAGTTTGCAGCAGAGAGAAGACCAGCAAGGGGGCCCTCGTCAGTATCATGCAGACATGACCTCACTGTGAACATTCCTATGAATGGAACAGTCAGTCACATGACCTCACTGTGAACATTCCTATGAATGGAACAGTCAGTCACATGACCTCACTGTGAACATTCCTATGAATGGAACAGTCAGTCACATGACCTCACTGTGAACATTCCTATGAATGGAACAGTCAGTCACATGACCTCACTGTGAACATTCCTATGAACAGAACAGTCAGACATGACCTCACTGTGAACATTCCTATGAATGGAACAGTCAGTCACATGACCCTCACTGTGAACAGTCAGTCACATGACCTCTCTGTTCCATTCATAGGAATGTTCACAGTCAGTCACATGACCTCTCTGTGAACAGTCAGTCACATGACCTCTCTGTGAACAGTCAGTCACATGACCTCTCTGTTCCATTCATAGGAATGTTCACAGTCAGTCACATGACCTCTCTGTGAACAGTCAGTCACATGACCTCTCTGTGAACAGTCAGTCACATGACCCTCACTGTGAACAGTCAGTCACATGACCTCTCTGTTCCATTCATAGGAATGTTCACAGTCAGTCACATGACCTCTCTGTGAACAGTCAGTCACATGACCTCTCTGTGAACAGTCAGTCACATGACCTCTCTGTGAACAGTCAGTCACATGACCTCTCTGTGAACAGTCAGTCACATGACCTCTCTGTGAACAGTCAGTCACATGTTTTTTGCCTGATGACAGGCTGGTCATTTGACGGGGAGACCATAATTGGGTTGGTTTAATATGACCTGTTCAATCTTCAACATAGTACTTGTTTGTGTGTCAGACATCACCCATCCGAACTGCCATTGGTAATACAACAGTCACTGTGTCAGATATCTGTTGCTGGTATTTTGGCCCATTCCTCCATGCAGATGTCCTCTAGAGCAGTGATGTTTTGGGGCTGTTGCTGGGCAACACGGACTTTCAACTCCCTCCAAAGATTTTCTATGGGGTTGAGATCTGGAGACTGGCTAGGCCACTCCAGGACCTTGAAATGCTTTTTACGAAGCCACTCCTTCGTTGCCCGGGTGGTGTGTTTGGGAGCATTGTCATGCTGAAAGACCCAGCCACATTTCATCTTCAATGCCCTTGCTGATGGAAGGAGGTTTTCACTCAAAATCTCACGATACATGGCCCCATTCATTCTTTCCTTTACACGGATCAGTCGTCCTGGTCCCTTTGCAGGAAAACAGCCCCAAAGCATGATGTATCCACCCCCATGCTTCACAGTAGGTATGGTGTTCATTGGATGCAACTCAGCATTCTTTGTCTTCCCAAACACGACGAGTTGAGTTTTTACCAAAAAGTTCTATTTTGGTTTCTTCTGACCATATGACATTCTCCCAATCTTCTTCTGGATCATCCAAGTGCTCTCTAGCAAACTTCAGACGGGCCTGGACATGTACTGGCTTAAGCAGGGGGACACGTCTGGCACTACAGGATTTGAGTCCCTGGCGGCGTAGTGTGTAACTGATGGTAGGCTTTGTTACTTTGGTCCCAGCTCTCTGCAGGTCATCCACTAGGTCCCTCCGTGTGGTTCTGGGATTTTTGCTGACTGTTCTTGTGATCATTTTGACCTCATGGGGTGAGATCTTGCGTGGAGCCCCAGATCGAGGGAGATTATCAGTGGTCTTGTATGTCTTCCATTTCCCAATAATTGCTCCCACAGTTGATTTCTTCAAACCAAGCTGCTTCCCTATTGCAGATTCAGTCTTCCCAGCCTGGTGCAGGTCTACAATTTAGTTTCTGGTGTCCTTTGACAGCTCTTTGGTCTTGGCCATAGTGGAGTTTGGAGTGTGACTGTTTGAGGTTGTGGACAGGTTTCTTTTATACTGATAACAAGTTCAAACAGGTGCCATTAATACAGGTAACGAGTGGAGGACAGAGGAGCCTCTTAAATAAGTTGTTACAGGTCTGTGAGAGCCAGAAATCTTGCTTGTTTGTAGGTGACCAAATACTTATTTTCCACCATAATTTGCAAATAAGTTCATTAAAAATCCTACAATGTGATTTTCTGGATTTTTTAAAATTCTCATTTTGTCTGTCATAGTTGAAGTGGACCTATGATGAAAATTACAGGCCTCTCATCTTTTTAAGTAGGAGAACTTACACAATTGGTGGCTGACTAAATACTTTATTGCCCCACTGTATGTGTAACTGATAGATGCACACACACTACATGATCATGTTTTTAAATGTATGTGAAATATTTTGCCTAATGTCTTTTTGGTTATGTGTCTGACCCCAGTAAGACTTGCTGTCGCTGTTTGGCGTCGGCTTATAGGGATCCTAATAAAATCACAATTCTGTAGTGGTATTTATTAGAGAGGGGTAAAGAAAGATTTTGTTGGGGCGCCAGGCAGGTATTAACCATGCCGAAAGGAAAAGAGTAGAATAGAGAGAGTACCACTACCAGACCCACACACATCAGCAGAAGAGACTGCCTAGAGTGTAGCCTGTTTACCAGATAACCAGTGGAGAGAAAAGAGAATACACACCATATAAAACCCACATCACAGCACAGGGGTAACCCAAACACGAATACCTCATACAATAATACTAATACTAATAATGGCAGAGCAATTCAACAGCAACTTCATACAAGAACGAACCCAGTCATCAACATAGGATTTGCAATAATCTGTATTATTTTCTAGTGGATGAGTGCAGAGGGTATGAATGTGGGGGGTGTTCGTCGACACAACAAAGGCCTTAAAAATGTCCACAGTCTTCTCGGCCACATGTCATTAGTACACCCCACCTCAATACAGTTCACATAATATACAACTTGCAAGTAACCTACTAAAATGTCCATCCAAATACTTCTGGCAGGGAAATAATAGTCCAGCTCTAATGAACTTCAATGGGCAGTGCATTTAACAAATAGAGAGTCTGTTGCAGGGTAAAGCACTGGAATGAGAGCGAAGAGAAAGAGAGAGAAAGATAAATCTTAGCTGTGGTCTTCAGGCCTGCCGGTGTCTGACTGTCCGATGGTTTGTTGGTTTGTTTGTTAAAGCTTCGCAACAATGTTGCTACTAATCCATGCGATCCATAACGGGCGCGGTCCCAAACAAAAACAACCACGATCTAAAGCGATCACACCGATGATTGAGTTAAATACTTTATAAACTACAAACGCTGAAAACAAACAAAACTTCTGCAGCACAGCACACACAATCAAACTGTCGCGCCACCCAAGAGTTCAACTCTAACTTCCTTTCATACTGGACACAGAAACATAAAAATTGTCATTTTGGAAATACATAACGCTATAAAACCAGTTCAAATCATGTTACCAGTATATTCAGTTCTTAGCCAGCTAAAGTGTGTAATTTTAGCCTGCTAACTATCCTAGCTAGTCTAGCTAACTGGCCTAGCTAGCCGGCCACCACAGTCGACACACTGTAGCTAAGTAGTAGACCAGAGAACAACACTAACTAATCTAGCCCAGGCAGAAATCAGCACAACACAAATCCAGCCGATACAGTATAAAGTAGAGACTTACCGTTTAACGGCTGAGTTGGCTACCAAAGAAGAGGCACTTCAGAGAGAGAGAGAGAGAGAGAGAGAGAGGCCATTTAAAAAAAAAATCAAGTACAGTGATAATGCTTTCCTTGCGAGTGATGAACCCATAAAAACAATTAAATAAATCAATATCAATGTAATTTAGATATCTGATATAAAGTTACAAGAAATTAGTTGTTGTTGGCCCTGAAGATGACAAGTTAGAATATTTGACCATAGACACTATTGGCTGCATAGGAAATGCAGTAGTACAATCTGTATAACAGAGATCATTACTGTGTCGATCTGTATAACAGAGATCATTACTGTGTCGATCTGTATAACAGAGATCATTACTGTGTCGATCTGTATAACAGAGATCATTACTGTGTCGATCTGTATAACAGAGATCATTACTGTGTCGATCTGTATAACAGAGATCATTATAGTGTATCTGTATAACAGAGATCATTACTGTGTCGATCTGTATAACAGAGATCATTACTGTGTCGATCTGTATAACAGAGATCATTACTGTGTAGATCTGTATAACAGAGATCACTACTGTGTCGATCTGTATAACAGAGATCATTACTGTGTAGATCTGTATAACAGAGATCATTACTGTGTAGATCTGTATAACAGAGATCATTACTGTGTCGATCTGTATAACAGAGATCATTACTGTGTCGATCTGTATAACAGAGATCATTACTGTGTCGATCTGTATAACAGAGATCATTACTGTGTCGATCTGTATAACAGAGATCATTACTGTGTCGATCTGTATAACAGAGATCATTACTGTGTCGATCTGTATAACAGAGATCATTACTGTGTCGATCTGTATAACAGAGATCATTACTGTGTCGATCTGTATAACAGAGATCATTACTGTGTCGATCTGTATAACAGAGATCATTACTGTGTCGATCTGTATAACTGAGATCATTACTGTGTCGATCTGTATAACAGAGATCATTACTGTGTCGATCTGTATAACAGAGATCATTACTGTGTCGATCTGTATAACAGAGATCATTACTGTGTCGATCTGTATAACAGAGATCATTACTGTGTAGATCTGTATAACAGAGATCATTACTGTGTCGATCTGTATAACAGAGATCATTACTGTGTCGATCTGTATAACAGAGATCATTACTGTGTAGATCTGTATAACAGAGATCATTACTGTGTAGATCTGTATAACAGAGATCATTACTGTGTAGATCTGTATAACAGAGATCATTACTGTGTCTATCTGTATAACAGAGATCATTACTGTGTCTATCTGTATAACAGAGATCATTACTGATCTGTATAACAGAGATCATTACTGTCGATCTGTATAACAGAGATCATTACTGTGTCGATCTGTATAACAGAGATCATTACTGTGTCGATCTGTATAACAGAGATCATTACTGTGTCGATCTGTATAACAGAGATCATTACTGTGTCGATCTGTATAACAGAGATCATTACTGTGTCGATCTGTATAACAGAGATCATTACTGTGTCGATCTGTATAACAGAGATCATTACTGTGTCGATCTGTATAACAGAGATCATTACTGTGTCGATCTGTATAACAGAGATCATTACTGTGTCGATCTGTATAACAGAGATCATTACTGTGTCGATCTGTATAACAGAGATCATTACTGTGTCGATCTGTATAACAGAGATCATTTATAACAGAGTGTAGATCTGTATAACAGAGATCATTACTGTGTCGATCTGTATAACAGAGATCATTACTGTGTCGATCTGTATAACAGAGATCATTCTGTGTGATCTGTATAACAGAGATCATTACTGTGTATCTGTATAACAGAGATCATTACTGTGTCGATCTGTATAACAGAGATCATTACTGTGTAGATCTGTATAACAGAGATCATTACTGTGTAGATCTGTGATCTGTATAACAGAGATCATTACTGATCTGTATAGATCTGTATAACAGAGATCATTACTGTGTAGATCTGTATAACAGATCATTAGATCATTACAGAGATCATTACTGTGTCGATCTGTATAACAGAGATCATTACTGTGTCGATCTGTATAACAGAGATCATTACTGTGTCGATCTGTATAACAGAGATCATTACTGTGTCGATCTGTATAACAGAGATCATTACTGTGTCGATCTGTATAACAGAGATCATTAGAGATTACTGTGTCGATCTGTATAACAGAGATCATTACTGTGTCGATCTGTATAACAGAGATCATTACTGTGTCGATCTGTATAACAGAGATCATTACTGTGTCGATCTGTATAACAGAGATCATTACTGTGTCGATCTGTATAACAGAGATCATTATTATCTGTATAACAGAGATCATTACTGTGTCGATCTGTATAACAGAGATCATTACTGTGTCGATCTGTATAACAGAGATCATTACTGTGTCGATCTGTATAACAGAGTCGATCTGTATAACAGAGATCATTACTGTGTCGATCTGTATAACAGAGATCATTACTGTGTCGATCTGTATAACAGAGATCATTACTGTGTCGATCTGTATAACAGAGATCATTACTGTGTAGATCTGTATAACAGAGATCATTACTGTGTAGATCTGTATAACAGAGATCATTACTGTGTCTATCTGTATAACAGAGATCATTACTGTGTAGATCTGTATAACAGAGATCATTACTGTGTCGATCTGTATAACAGAGATCATTACTGTGTCGATCTGTATAACAGAGATCATTACTGTGTCGATCTGTATAACAGAGATCATTACTGTGTCGATCTGTATAACAGAGATCATTACTGTGTCGATCTGTATAACAGAGATCATTACTGTGTCGATCTGTATAACAGAGATCATTACTGTGTCGATCTGTATAACAGAGATCATTACTGTGTCGATCTGTATAACAGAGATCATTACTGTGTCGATCTGTATAACAGAGATCATTACTGTGTCGATCTGTATAACAGAGATCATTACTGTGTCGATCTGTATAACAGAGATCATTACTGTGTCGATCTGTATAACAGAGATCATTACTGTGTCGATCTGTATAACAGAGATCATTACTGTGTCGATCTGTATAACAGAGATCATTAGATCTGTATAACAGAGATCATTACTGTGTCGATCTGTATAACAGAGATCATTATAGTGTCGATCTGGAAGATGAACCAGTTATGTTAGATGTGCCGGGGTAAGTCAGTGTGTTTTACAAACCTTGCGGGGACAAAACAACCGATTCCCATTCAAAATCCCTTTTTCCCCTAACCTAATCTTAACCCCAAACTTCTAACCGTGAACCTAACGCTTAAAATATACTTTTTTTTTTTCTTGTGGGGACCTGTGAAATGCCTTCTGGTCCCCACAAGGATAGTAAAACTAAAAAAGCACACACACACACACACAAACACAAAGGACCTTCCAACACCATATGAGTCATATCAACGTGAGAACTCTTGTAGATCACAGTATTGATTTCAACCAGGGAAGGGCAGAGAACACAGTTAACTACTACACAAGCTCATATATCTTGTCACTATCGACTCTTGTGCCACAGTAGGAGTCCTCTGTTCATCCAGAGACAACTCCACTAGCAAATTACTTAAAAAAAAAATTAATACATGCGATCTAAGTGGTATGCTAGTTTGGACAATGGAACGGAAGGCCTGGGTCAATGGACGACAGTGACTTCATCGTTCAGACCGTTACTTGTACGGCATTAACGTTTCTTGAATGAGTATCACGATACACGACCATTCATATCGTACTGTGAAATGTCCGGTCAGCATCACTTCAGTTAAAACGTTGACGGTTAGGCTTGTAAGTTATTGTAAAGTTTTGAAAGTGATCGCTGTCCTATGTACAGTCATCTCAGTGCAAGAGGTCGAAAATACAGTCCCCGGTTCGAATCCAGGCTGAATCACATCCCGGGCCGTGATTGGGAGTCCCGTAGGGCGGCGCACAATTGACCCAGCGTCGTCCGGGTTTGGTCTGGTTAGGCCGTCATTGTAAATAAGAATTTGTTAGTTAAATAAAGGTTAAATAAAAATTTGTAAAAAATGTGTGTGTGTACAGGACAGGTGCTCGTGAAATTTATGAAAATATATCTATATATCCTGCAGAACTTTAGAACTCAGAAGAACTGAGGACTGTTTGTGTTTAACAGAGACTAATCACTACAGTGAAGACACATCTGAAGATCTGAGGACTGTTTGTGTTTAAACAGACTAATGAGGACAGTGAAGAACTGAGGACTGTTTGTGTTTAACAGACTAATCAGGACAGTGAAGACACATCTGAAGAACTGAGGATTGTTTGTGTTTAACAGACTAATCAGGACAGTGAAGACACATCTGAAGAACTGAGGATTGTTTGTGTTTAACAGACTAATCAGGACAGTGAAGAACTGAGGACTGTTTGTGTTTAAACAGACTAATGAGGACAGTGAAGACACATCAGAAGAACTGAGGACTGTTTGTGTTTAACAGACTAATCAGGACAGTGAAGAACTGAGGACTGTTTGTGTTTAACAGACTAATCAGGACAGTGAAGACACATCTGAAGAACTGAGGACTGTTTGTGTTTAACAGACTAATCAGGACAGTGAAGAACTGAGGACTGTTTGTGTTTAACAGACTAATCAGGACAGTGAAGACACATCTGAAGAACTGAGGACTGTTTGTGTTTAACAGACTAATCAGGACAGTGAAGAACTGAGGACTGTTTGTGTTTAACAGACTAATGAGGACAGTGAAGACCTGAGGACTGTTTGTGTTTAAACAGACTAATCAGGACAGTGAAGAACTGAGGACTGTTTGTGTTTAAACAGACTAATCAGGACAGTGAAGAACTGAGGACTGTTTGTGTTTAAACAGACTAATCAGGACAGTGAAGACACATCAGAAGAACTGAGGACTGTTTGTGTTTAACAGACTAATCAGGACAGTGAAGAACTGAGGACTGTTTGTGTTTAACAGACTAATCAGGACAGTGAAGACACATCTGAAGAACTGAGGACTGTGTGTTTAACAGTAATCAGGACAGTTGAGGACTGTTTGTGTTTAACAGACTAATCAGGACAGTAAAGAACTGAGGACTGTTTGTGTTTAACAGACTAATCAGGACAGTGAAGATCTGAGGACTGTTTGTGTTTAACAGACTAATCAGGACAGTGAAGACACATCAGAAGAACTGAGGACTGTTTGTGTTTAACAGACTAATCAGGACAGTGAAGAACTGAGGACTGTTTGTGTTTAACAGACTAATCAGGACAGTGAAGAACTGAGGACTGTTTGTGTTTAACAGACTAATCAGGACAGTGAAGACACATCTGAAGAACTGAGGACTGTGTGTTTAACAGACTAATCAGGACAGTGAAGAACTGAGGACTGTTTGTGTTTAACAGACTAATCAGGACAGTAAAGAACTGAGGACTGTTTGTGTTTAACAGACTAATCAGGACAGTGAAGATCTGAGGACTGTTTGTGTTTAACAGACTAATCAGGACAGTGAAGACACATCAGAAGAACTGAGGACTGTTTGTGTTTAACAGACTAATCAGGACAGTGAAGAACTGAGGACTGTTTGTGTTTAACAGACTAATCAGGACAGTGAAGACACATCTGAAGAACTGAGGACTGTTTGTGTTTAACAGACAGTTAAACAGGAGATGGGTCCCGCTGTGTTAAAGAGCAGGAAGTGTGTTTTTTAAAACTTTTTAAAAGTAACAACACAGTGTGGGTCAGGGACTTTAGTAAGTTTGTTGTAGTTACGATAATAATGTGTCATCTTTGGGGGGGCCAACACAAACTCATTTCTTACACCTTTTGTTTTAATATCCGATATATCTCTGTTCTTATATTCTTACATCTGTATCTGATATAATTGCTTTGTTATCTACAACTAGAGGAAGCAGGAACGTCCCCAACCACGTTTCTCATGTTACTATCATCGCGCACCTTAGAGACCCACAGTGATCAGACCTTCATATTTCAAGTGGAGTGAGATTTGAGAAACGTGTCACTGTCAGCCATTGCCTCCTATGGTGCCACACTCACACACCAAAGGACTAAATCTGTGTCCCAAAATGGCACCCTATTCCATATATAGGGCCCTGGTCAAAAGTAGTGCACTATGTAGGGAATAGGGTGCTATTTGGGACGCAGATTTAAGACTGGAGCCAGCTGGAGTGCCATCAAAGAGGTTAGGATCATAAGAACACAGACAAGGAGAGGTGCTGCTCTGAGCTGAGAGATACACACAGTGATATGGGCTTCGGCACACAATCTCAAATATTGATGCCTCTTGGGCTCTCTGAGAGAAGTTTAATCACCAGTTTGGAATGCAAATGATATGAAGCCTGTAGCAACTAACTGTGGAGCTGCTGGAGTAACTAGTCTAACTGGAGAGCTGCTGGAGTAAACTAGTCTAACTGGAGAGCTGCTGGAGTAAACTAGTCTAACTGTGGAGCTGCTGGAGTAACTAGTCTAACTGGAGAGCTGCTGGAGTAAACTAGTCTAACTGGAGAGCTGCTGGAGTAAACTAGTCTAACTGGAGAGCTGCTGGAGTAACTAGTCTAACTGGAGAGCTGCTGGAGTAAACTAGTCTAACTGTGGAGCTGCTGGAGTAACTAGTCTAACTGGAGAGCTGCTGGAGTAACTAGTCTAACTGGAGAGCTGCTGGAGAAACTAGTCTAAATGGAGAGCTGCTGGAGTAACTAGTCTAACTGGAGAGCTGCTGGAGTAAACTAGTCTAACTGTGGAGCTGCTGGAGTAACTAGTCTAACTGGAGAGCTGCTGGAGAAACTAGTCTAAATGGAGAGCTGCTGGAGTAACTAGTCTAACTGGAGAGCTACTGGAGAGCTGCTGGAGTAACTAGTCTAACTGGAGAGCTGCTGGAGTAAACTAGTCTAACTACAGTCCTCCTCTCTGAGTGAGGAGTTTCCCTATTTGATCTGCTAGAGAAGTAGAGAAGTGACCTGGATAACTCGACTGTCCTATCTTGTCCTGTCCTGAATAACTTGACTGTCCTGGATAACTTAACTTGACTGTTCTATCTTGTCCTGTCCTGGATAACTTGCCTGTCCTGTTTTCCTAAATAGCACCCTATTCTCCATATAGTGCTCATAGGGCTATGGACAAAAGTAGTGCACTGCTGTCACGCCTTGACCTCAGAGATCCTTTTTATGTTTCTATTTTGGTTTGGTCAGGGCATGAGTTGGGATGGGCATTCTATGTTTTTGCGTTCTATGTGTTCTATTTCTGTGTGTTTGGCCCGGGTGTGGTTCTCAATCAGAGGCTATCGTTGTCTCTGATTGAGGACCATACCTAGGTAGCCTTTTCCCATCTGTGTCTTGTGGGTAGTTGTTTTGTGTTTCTGCACCTGACAGAACTGTTTCGTTTTCGTTCAGTCTCTTTATTTTATTTTGGGTTCAGTTTAAATAAAAAAATAACATGAACACTTACCACGCTGCGCTTTGGTCCTCACCTTCTTCATACGACGACCGTTACAACTGCATGGGGAATGAGGTGTTAAACTGCATGGGGAATGAGGTGTTAAACTGCATGGGGAATGAGGTGTTAAACTGCACGGGGAATGAGGTGTTAAACTGCACGGGGAATGAGGTGTTAAACTGCACGGGAATGAGGTGTTAAACTGCATGGGGAATGAGGTGTTACAACTGCATGGGGAATGAGGTGTTACAACTGCACGGGGAATGAGGTGTTACAACTGCACGGGGAATGAGGTGTTACAACTGCATGGGGAATGAGGTGTACAACTGCATGGGGAATGAGGTGTTAAACTGCATGGGGAATGAGGTGTTAAACTGCACGGGGAATGAGGTGTTAAACTGCACGGGGAATGAGGTGTTAAACTGCACGGGGAATGAGGTGTTAAACTGCACGGGGAATGAGGTGTTAAACTGCACGGGGAATGAGGTGTTAAACTGCACGGGGAATGAGGTGTTAAACTGCGGGGAATGAGGTGGTAAACTGGGGAATGAGGTGTTAAACTGCATGGGGAATGAGGTGTTAAACTGCATGGGGAATGAGGTGTTACAACTGCATGGGGAATGAGGTGTTAAACTGCACGGGGAATGAGGTGTTAAACTGCACGGGGAATGAGGTGTTAAACTGCACGGGGAATGAGGTGTTAAACTGGGAATGAGGTGTTAAACTGCACGGGGAATGAGGTGTTAAACTGCACGGGAATGAGGTGTTAAACTGCACGGGGAATGAGGTGTTAAACTGCACGGCACGGGGAATGAGGTGTTAAACTGCACGGGGAATGAGGTGTTAAACTGCATGGGGAATGAGGTGTTAAACTGCATGGGGAATGAGGTGTTACAACTGCATGGGGAATGAGGTGTTACAACTGCATGGGGAATGAGGTGTTAAACTGCATGGGGAATGAGGTGTTACAACTGCATGGGGAATGAGGTGTTACAACTGCATGGGGAATGAGGTGTTACAACTGCATGGGGAATGAGGTGTTAAACTGCACGGGGAATGAGGTGTTAAACTGCATGGTGATGTACTGGGCCGTACACACTACCCTCTGTAGTGCCTTACGGTCAGATGTCTAGCAGTTGCCGTACCAGGCGGTGATGCATCCGGTCAGGATGCTCTCGATGGTGCGGCTGTGGAACCTTTTGAGGATCTGAGGAACAATGCCAAATCTTTTCAGTATCCTGAGGGGGAAAAGGTGTTGTCGTGCCCTCTTCACGTCTGTCTTGGTGTGTTTGGACCATGATAGTTTGTTGGTGATGTGGACACCAAGGAACTTAAAACTCTCGACCCGCTCCACTACAGCCCCGTCGATGTTAATGGGGGCCTGTTAGGCCCAGCTTTTCCTGTAGTCCACAATCAGCTCCTTTGTCCTGCTCACATTGAGGGAGAGGTTGTTTTCCTGGCACCACACTGCCAGGTCTCTGACCTCCTCCCTATAGGCTGTCTCATTGTTGTCGGTAATCAGGCCTACCACTGTTGTGTTGTCAGCAAACTTAATGATGGTGTTGTAGTCGCATTTTGGCCACTCAGTCATGTGTGAACTCTGTCTTCCGTCCCCCTCTCTCTCTTCCGTCCCTCTCTTTCTCTTCCATCCCTCTCTCTCTTCCGTCTCGCTCTCTCTTCCGTCTCGCTCTCTCTTCCGTCTCGCTCTCTCTTCCGTCTCGCTCTCTCTTCCGTCCTCTCTCTCTTCCGTCTCTCTCTCTCTTCCGTCCCTCTCTCTCTCCCGTCTCTCTCCCTCTTCCGTCTCTCTCTCTCTCTCTCTCTCTTCCGTCTCTCTCTCTCTCTCTCTCTTCCGTCTCTCCCTCTCTCTTCCGTCCCTCTCTCTCTCCCGTCTCTCTCCCTCTTCCGTCTCTCTCTCTCTCTCTCTCTCTTCCGTCTCTCTCTCTCTCTCTTCCGTCTCTCCCTCTCTCTTCCGTCCCTCTCTCTCTCCCGTCTCTCTCCCTCTTCCGTCTCTCTCTCTCTCTCTCTCTCTCTCTTCTCTCTCTCTCTCTCTCTCTCTCTCTCTCTCTCTCTCTCTCTCTCTCTCTCTTCTCTCTCTCTCTCTCTCTCTCTCTCTCTCTCTCTCTCTCTCTCTCTCTCTCTCTCTCTCTCTCTCTCTCTCTCTCTCTCTCTCTCTCTCTCTCTCTCTCTCTCTCTCTCTCTCTCTCTCTCTCTCTTCCATTCCTCCTATCTTTCATCACTCCATCTCTATGGTATTACCCTACTTTAAGGCTGACACTCCATCTCTATGGTATACCCTACTGGCTTAAGGCTGACACTCCATCTCTACGGTATACCCTACTGGCTTAAGGCTGACACTCCATCTCTACGGTATACCCTACTGGCTTAAGGCTGACACTCCATCTCTACGGTATACCCTACTGGCTTAAGGCTGACACTCCATCTCTACGGTATACCCTACTGGCTTAAGGCTGACACTCCATCTCTACGGTATACCCTACTGGCTTAAGGCTGACACTCCATCTCTACGGTATACCCTACTGGCTTAAGGCTGACACTCCATCTCTACGGTATACCCTACTGGCTTAAAGCTGACACTCCATCTCTACGGTATACCCTACTGGCTTAAGGCTGACACTCCATCTCTACTGACCATCCCTGCAATGTTCACAGATTAACTGTCAATCCCTGTTTTTCATCAAATCTCAACTATTCCCTTGAGGGAAGAAGATACAGAAAACGATGAGGTTGATTATGTTAGGCATGATATGGTAGGCTATCTGATTTGGATATGCAATGCTCTTAAAGACTAATGGGGGAACAAGATGCTCTACGAAAAAAAAAATGTCTACAATGGTTTTCAAAGCCGAGATGAAGGGACCACCAGTATGATGCAAGAAAGGGTCTAATGCCTACACAGAGAGAGATTCAATACTAATAACCGTGGTACTATCTGTCATGTACTATATCTTATATGTATAATAACTTGGTAATATCTGGCATGTACTATATATTCTATGTATAATAACCATGGTAATATCATGTACTATATATTCTATGTAACATGGTAATATATCTATATATTCTATGTATAATAACCGTGGTACTATCTGGCATGTACTATATCTTATATGTATAATAACCATGGTAATATCTGTCATGTACTATATCTTATATGTATAATAACCATGGTAATATCTGTCATGTACTATATCTTATATGTATAATAACCATGGTAATATCTGGCATGTACTATATATTCTATGTATAATAACCATGGTAATATCTGTCATGTACTATATATTCTATGTATAATAACCGTGGTACTATCTGGCATGTACTATATCTTATATGTATAATAACCATGGTAATATCTGTCATGTACTATATCTTATATGTATAATAACCGTGGTACTATCTGGCATGTACTATATATTCTATGTATAATAACCATGGTAATATCTGTCATGTACTATATCTTATATGTATAATAACCATGGTAATATCTGTCATGTACTATATCTTATATGTATAATAACCATGGTAATATCTGTCATGTACTATATCTTATATGTATAATAACCATGGTAATATCTGGCATGTACTATATCTTATATGTATAATAACCGTGGTAATATCTGGCATGTACTATATCTTATATGTATAATAACCATGGTAATATCTGGCATGTACTATATCTTATATGTATAATAACCATGGTAATATCTGTCATGTACTATATCTTATATGTATAATAACCATGGTAATATCTGGCATGTACTATATCTTATATGTATAATAACCTTGGTAATATCTGGCATGTACTATATCTTCTATGAATGTTACATTTGTATCTTGTCTGATATTAGCTAGTCCGTTAGCGGTTGCCATTATCTTAAGAGAATCCATTTAAAAACACAGGAAATGCAGTTTTCTTTAAATATGCCCCTAAGGGTCATCCCACCTCAAAAAGCACCAGGAAGAGGATTGACGGTCTGAGATGAGCATTACATCCTTCGTCTCTGATTCGTTGAAATATGGTTGTAGTCGGACGTTTACATACACCTTTAGCCAAATACATTTAAACTCAGTTTTTCACCACTCCTGACATTTAATCCTAGTAAAAAGTTCCTGTTTTAGGTCAGTTAAGATCACCACTTCATTTTAAGAATGTGAAATGTCAGAATAATAGTAGAGTGATTTTATTTCAGCTTTTACTTCTTTCATCACATTCCCAGTGGGTCAGAAGTTTACATACACTCAATTGGTATTTGGTAGCATTGCCTTGAAATTGTTGAATTTGGGTCAAACGTTTCGGGTAGCCTTCCACAAGCTTCCCACAATAAGGTGAGTCAGGTTTGTAGGCCTCCTTGCTCGCACACGCCTTTTCAGTTCTGCCCACGAATGTTCTATAGGATTGAGGTCAGGGCTTTGTGATGGCCACTCCAATACCTTGACTTTGTTGTCCTTGAGCCATTTTACCACAACTTTGGAAGTATGCTTGGGGTCATTGTCCATTTGGAAAAACCATTTGTGACCAAGCTTTAACTAACTGATGTCTTGAGATGTTAATTAAATATATCCACATATTTGTCCCTCCTCATGATGCCATCTATTTTGTGAAGTGCACCAGTCCCTCCTGCAGCAAAGGCACCCCCACAACATGATGCTTCCACCCCCGTGCTTCACGGTTGGGATGGTGTTCTTCGGCTTGCAAGCCTCCCCCTTTTCCTCCAAACATAACAATGGTCATTATGGCCAAACAGTTCTATTTTTGTTTCATCAGACCAGAGGACATTTCTCCAAAAAGTACGATCTTTGTCCCCATGTGCAGTTGTAAACCGTAGTCTGTCTTTTTTATGCCGGTTTTGGATCAGTGGCTTCTTCCTCGCTGAGCGGCCTTTCAGGTTATGTCGATAAAGGACTTGTTGTACTGTGGATATAGATGTCTATATAGATACTTTTGTACCTGTTTCCTCCAGCATCTTCACAAGGTCCTTTGCTGTTATTCGCACCAAAGTAAGTTCATCTCTAGGAGACAGAACGCGTCTCCTTCCTGAGCGGTAGGATGGCTGCGTGGTCTCATGGTGTTTATACTTGCGTACTGTTGTCTGTACAGACTAGCGTTGTACCTTCAGGCATTTGGAAATTGAACCACACTTGTGGAGGTCTACACATTTTTTCTGAGGTCTTGGCTGATCTCTCACTCACACTCACTCACACTCACTCACTCACTCACTCACTCACTCACTCACTCACTCACTCACTCACTCACTCACTCACTCACTCACTCACTCACTCACTCACTCAGTCTTGTGCCATACAGGGATATTCGGTAATACCGGCACTGACTACAAGGTACGCCATTGTAATCCAAAAGGTTAGCAAGGCTAACAACAAAGTACATGTAAAACTCCTCATAGAGAATCCTAACTGAATGCTAATGAGTGCATTGTGAATATACGGTCTCAGAAATCCAAGCTCATAACGTTATATGTGAAATGAACAACTTGATCTCCTAACATATTGGCACAAGTTGACTGCAGGTATTTAATTAAAACATGGCTACAAATGTTTTTATTTTTTAAGTGTCAAATAAGTATTTTTAATGGATGGATGAAAAACCATCCCATAGCTACAGTATTTCCAAATAACCCGCTATATGATATACTGCCCTACTCTCTACCCCCCCTTCCCCCCCCCCCCTCTCTCTCTCTCTGTTTGTCTCTCTACTCTCCCCCCTTCCCCCCCCCCTCTCTCTCTCTCTGTTTGTCTCCCCCCTCTACCCCCCTTCCCCCCCTCTCTCTCTCTCTCTCTCTCTCTGTTTGTCTCTCTACCCCCCCCCCCCCTCTCTTCTCTCTCTCTCTCTCTCTGTTTGTCTCCCCCTCTACTCTCTACCCCCCCCCCTTCTCTCCCTCTCTCTCTCTGTTTGTCTCTCTCTCTCTCTCTCTCTCTCTCTCTCTCTCTGTTTGTCTCCCCCTCTACTCTCTACCCCCCTTCCCCCCCCTCTCTCTCTCTCTCTGTTTGTCTCCCCCTCTACTCTCTACCCCCCTTCCCCCCTCCTCTCTCTCTCTCTCTCTCTCTCTGTTTGTCTCCCCTCTACTCTCTACCCCCCTTCCCCCCCTCTCTCTCTCTCTCTCTCTCTGTTTGTCTCCCCCTCTACTCTCTACCCCCCCCCTCTCTCTCTCTCTCTCTGTTTGTCTCCCCCTCTACTCTCTACCCCCCCCCCTCTCTCTCTCTCTCTCTGTTTGTCTCCCCCTCTACTCTCTACCCCTTCCCTCTCTCTCCCTTCCCCCCCCCCCTCTCTCTCTCTCTCTGTTTGTCTCCCCCTCTACTCTCTACCCCCTTCCCCCCCTCTCTCTCTCTCTCTCTGTTTGTCTCCCCCTCTACTCTCTCTCCCCCCCCCTCTCTCTCTCTCTCTCTGTTTGTCTCCCCCTCTACTCTCTACCCCCCCCCCCCTCTCTCTCTCTCTCTCTCTCTGTTTGTCTCCCCCTCTATCTGTTCTCTCTGTGAGCCCCCCCATACTCCCTCACTTCTCCCTTCTCTATCTGTTCTCTCAGAGGGCTGGCTGAGCAGCTGAGCACCCCCCCCCATATCTTCATGTCTCTCGTACCCCGGTCCCTCCGTCCCCTCTCTCTCTCTCTCTCTCTCTATCTGTTCTCTCAGAGGGCTGGCTGAGCAGCTGAGCACCCCCCCCATATCTTCATGTCTCCCGTACCCCGGTCCCTCCATCCCCCATCCCCTCTCTCTCTCTGTTCTCTGAGGGATGACTGAGCAGCTGAACATTCCTCCCCCTCTCTCTCTGTCCCCTGGTCCCCCTCTCTCTCTGTCTTCCTGGTCCCTGTCCCCTGGTCCCTGTCCCCCCTCTCTCTGTCCCATGACCCCCCCCCTCTCTATCTCTCTTCCTGGTCTCTGTCCCCTGGTCAGTCCACCCACCCCCCTCTCTGTTCTCTCTGAGGGATGACTGAGCAGCTGAACATTCGTCCCCCTTCTCTCTCTGTCTTCCTGGTCCCTGTCCCCTGGTCCCTCTGCGCTCCCCTCTCTCTGAGGGATGACTGAGCAGTTGAACATTATCTCCACCTCACACATGTTTGACCTAGTTTACACTTTAGGATGTATGTGACAATCAGACGAAATGCCAGGCTCTATTTTGTGTCACCCTCGGCTGGTCGATAGACAGCAACAGCGCATGGAGACGGAGGACTGTGTCCCAAATGGCACCCTATTCCCTATATAGTGCACTAGTTTAGACCAGGGCCCATATAGAGAATAAGGTGCACTACTGTAGACCAGGGCCCATATACGAAAGAGGGTGCACTACTTTAGACCAGGGCCCATATAGGGAATAGGGTGCACTACTTTAGACCAGGGCCCATATAGGGAATAAGGTGCACTACTTTAGACCAGGGCCCATATACGAAAGAGGGTGCATTACTTTAGACCAGGGCCCATATAGGGAATAGGGTGCACTACTTTAGACCAGGGCCCATATACGAAAGAGGGTGCGCTACTTTAGACCAGGGCCCATATAGGGAATAGGGTGCACTACTTTAGACCAGGGCCCATATACGAAAGAGGGTGCACTACTTTAGACCAGGGCCCATATAGGGAATAGGGTGAACTACTTTAGACCAGGCCCCATATAGGGAATAGGGTGCACTACTTTAGACCAGGGCCCATATAGGGAATAGGGTGCACTACTTTAGACCAGGGCCCATATAGGGAATAGGGTGCACTACTTTAGACCAGGGCCCATATAGGGAATAGGGTGCACTACTTTAGACCAGGGCCCATACAGAGAATAGGGTGCACTAGGGCCCATATAGGGAATAGGGTGCACTACTTTAGACCAGGGCCCATATAGGGAATAGGGTGCACTACTTTAGACCAGGGCCCATATAGGGAATAGGGTGCACTACTTTAGACCAGGGCCCTTTATACCAGGGAATAGGGGGTGCACTACTTTAGACCAGGGCCCATATAGGGAAGGGAATAGGGTGCACTACTTTAGACCAGGGCCCATATAGGGAATAGGGTGCACTACTTTAGACCAGGGCCCATATAGGGAATAGGACCAGGGCCCACTACTTTAGACCAGGCCCCATATAGAGAATAGGGTGCACTACTTTAGACCAGGGCCCATATAGGGAATAGGGTGCACTACTTTAGACCAGGGCCCATATAGGGAATAGGGTGCACTACTTTAGACCAGGGCCCATATAGGGAATAGGGTGCACTACTTTAGACCAGGGCCCATATAGGGAATAGGGTGCACTACTTTAGACCAGGGCCCATATAGGGAATAGGGTGCACTACTTTAGACCAGGGCCCATATAGGGAATAGGGTGCACTACTTTAGACCAGGGCCCATATAGGGAATAGTGTGCCATTTGGGGCGTATCCAGACTCACCAGAGGGACACGGTGATATCCCTCCTCTGACAAATGGGTGGGTGGAATCTCCTGGCAGACAGCAGCGAGGGTGAGGAGCGAGCGTCTGTGCCAAGGCCAGTGATAGGTGGCTGGTGTGGAGGAACTAGGATAACTAAGTAAAGTCAAAAAAAGGTACTCTCACTCAAACTGAAATAACCAATTAACAGAAATAGACAGAGTGAACGGTGATTTATGGAGGGTGTTGTGAAACATAGTAAACCTAAATCTCTACTGATCGTTTACGGTATAGCTGGGTGAAATGAACCCCGTTCACCCTTTACACTCTTGGAAACTGGCCTCTATGGATATATGGCTGAATTGAAATGTTCCTTTACAGAAGAAACATGAAAAGCATGAACTTGGTAGTAATTGAAAATAATAACACTAGATAATTGGAAGATTATTAGACCAAAGGTGAGGACAAAACAGTTGACACAAGACTGAATCCAAAACATTCAACTGTTGACTTTGTGTATTTGACATTTACGGTCATTTTCACAGAGTAACATACGTTAAGTAACGTGAAAATAATATTCCTGGAAAATGTCGCGGTTCGGCGCAACGTAAGACAAATGGTTGAGAGGAATAATAGTTACTAAGTCATTTTAATGCACTTTTATGACTCAAAGAAGTCTTCAACTATACGCATTTGTCCCATCTGTGACTTTGACATGCTAGAGCAAGTAGACCTATACTTCTGTTTGGAACACGGCCCTGCATCCCCGCCCTGCATCCCCGCTCCTGCATCCCCGCCCTGCATCCCCGCTCCGCATCCCCGCCCTGCATCCCCGCCCTGCATCCCCGCTCCGCATCCCCGCCCTGCATCCCCGCTCTGCATCCCCGCTCCGCATCCCCGCCCTGCATCCCCGCTCCGCATCCCCGCCCTGCATCCCCGCTCCGCATCCCCGCTCTGCATCCCTGTCCTGCATCCCCGCCCTGCATCCCCGCCCTGCATCCCCGCCCTGCATCCCCACCCTGCATCCCCGCCAATTACTGTTGTTGCGTACTCAAGCCCAAAAAAACGGACCATTTTATAAATTGCGATCTGGGTCAGGTGGGCATCATTTAAAAGCTTGTTCTATTGCTAACATGACTAGTTAAGTTATAAAATACGATCTTACAGTGTTATGCTTTCACAGAGCAATTTATAATTTTGGTGAGCTATAAAGTAGTTATGCGTGCATTCAGTTGCGTGTTCTGTGACGGAATTTTCTTCACAATGAACAAACGGACTCGTTCTGTTCAGAACAATACCCAGGATATGACGCCATGTCATCTTGTACATCAAACATAGTTATCATTAACGTTGACACTGTATTTGACATGAGTTTTAATGATATGGAGATGTGTGGTGCACATTTTGCAGAACTAAGAACAGATATAGCCCTTGGTTCACTCCAGATCTGACTGCCCTTGACCAGCACAAAAACATCCTGTGGCGGACTGCAATAGCGTCGAATAGTCCCCGCGACATGCAACTGTTCGGAGAAGTCAGGAACCAATACACGCAGTCAGTCAGGAAAGCTAAGGCCAGCTTCTTCAGGCAGAAGTTTGCATCCTGTAGCTCCAACTCCAAAAAGTTCTGGGACACTGTGAAGTCCATGGAGAACAAGAGCACCTCCTCCCAGCTGCCCACTGGACTGAGGCTAGGTAACACGGTCACCACCGATAAATCCATGATTATCGAAAACTTCAACAAGCATTTCTCAATGGCTGGCCATGCCTTCCGCCTGGCTACTCCAACCTCGACCAACAGCTCCGCCCACCCCGCAGCTACTCGCCCAAGCCTCTCCAGGTTCTCCTTTACCCAAATCCAGATAGCAGATGTTCTGAAAGAGCTGCAAAACCTGGACCCGTACAATCTGGACCCTCTATTTCTGAAACTATCCGCCGCCATTGTCGCAACCCCTATTACCAGCCTGTTCAACCTCTCTTTCATATCGTCTGAGATCCCCAAGGATTGGAAAGCTGTCTCCCCCTCTTCAAAGGGGGAGACAACCTGGACCCAAACTGTTACAGACCTATATCCAGCCTGCCCTGCCTATCTAAGGTCTTCGAAAGCCAAGTCAACAAACAGGTCACTGACCATCTCGAATCCCACCGTGCAATCTGGTTTCCGAGCCGGTCACGGGTGCACCACAGCCACACTCAAGGTACTAAACGATATCATAACCGCCATCGATAAAAGACAGTACTGTGCAGCCGTCTTCATCGACCTTGCCAAGGCTTTTGACTCTGTCAATCACCATATTCGTATCGGCAGACTCAGTAGCCTCGGTTTTTCGGATGACTGCCTTGCCTGGTTCACCAATTACTTTGCTGACAGAGTTCAGTGTGTCAAATCGGAGGGCATGCTGTCCGGTCCTCTGGCAGTCTCTATGGGGGTGCCACAGGGTTCAATTCTCGGGCCGACTCAAATCTCTGTATATATCAATGATGTTGCTCTTGCTGCGGGCAATTCCCTGATCCACCTCTACGCAGACAAAACCATTCTATATACTTCTGGCCCGTCCTTGGACACTGTGCTATCTAACCTCCAAACGTGCTTCAATGCCATACAACACTCCTTCCGTAGCCTCCAACTGCTCTTAAACGCTAGTAAAACCAAATGCATGTTTTTCAACCGTTCGCTGCCTGCACCTGCACGCCTGACCAGCATCACCACCCTGGATGGTTCCGACCTTGAATATGTGGACATCTATAAGTACCTACGTGTCTGGCTCGACTGTAAACTCTCCTTCCAGACCCATATCAAACATCTCCAATCAAGAGTCGACTTTCTATTCCGCAACAAAGCCTCCTTCATTCACGCCGCCAAGCTTACCCTAGTAAAACTGACTATCCTACCGATCCTCGACTTCGGCGATGTCATCTACAAAATGGCTTCCAACACTCAACTCAGCAAACTGGATGCAGTCTATCACAGTGCCATCCGTTTTGTCACTAAAGCACCTTATACCACCCACCACTGCGACTTGTATGCTCTAGTCGGCTGGCCCTCGCTACATATTCGTCGCCAGACCCACTGGCTCCAGGTCATCTACAAGTCCATGCTAGGTAAAGCTCCGCCTTATCTCAGTTCACTGGTCACGATGGCAACACCCATCCGTAGCACGCGCTCCAGCAGGTGTATCTCACTGATCATCCCTAAAGCCAACACCTCATTTGGCTGCCTTTCGTTCCAGTTCTCTGCTGCCTGTGACTGGAACGAATTGCAAAAATCGCTGAAGTTGGAGACTTATCTCCCTCACCAACTTCAAACATCTGCCATCTGAGCAGCTAACCGATCGCTGCAGCTGTACATAGTCTATTGGTAAATAGCCCACCCATTTTTACCTACCTCATCCCCATACTGTTTTTATTTATTTACTTTTCTGCTCTTTTGCACACCAATATCTCTACCTGTACATGATCATCTGATCATTTATCACTCCAGTGTTAATCTGCAATCTGTAATTATTTGCCTACCTCCTCATGCCTTTTGCACACAATGTATATAGACTCCCCCTTTTTTTCTTTTTTTCTACTGTGTTATTGACTTGTTAATTGTTTACTCCATGTGTAACTCTGTGTTGTCTGTTCACACTGCTATGCTTTATCTTGGCCAGGTCGCAGTTGCAAATGAGAACTTGTTCTCAACTAGCCTACCTGGTTAAATAAAGGTGTTCTCAACTAGCCTACCTGGTTAAATAAAGGTGCAAAAAAAATTGGGGTGTTCTGGCTTGGTTGTACGACATCATAGCTGTATGTATTATAATCCTCAACGCCTTATCTTTCAAAATACACTGAGTCCTCTTAATGTATAGCATTTCCCCACTCTCAGACGACAACATGTTGTTACAAAGTTTCCGAATTGGCAGGAGGAATGGGGAGACAACTTCAAAGCGCACACCGCAGCGCTGTGAAGCACAGAGCCCGAGTTCTGACGTCATTTATAGCGCGTCACATTACAGCCACTGCGTTCCAATTTAGGCGCTTATCAGTGTCCGAATATGCCATTTTTGAACTGGTACAAGCGTAAAGGGCTACTGTCAACGGATGTGTAATACTTGTAACTAATTCTAACCGTCAAATAAAATGTAACTTCAAAGCATATTCCACCATTTTTTTATTTTTTGCTGAGCCCAGATAGAGAGCTGATGAACCTTGTATGAAATGACTATTTCATCTGTGATCAAATCAAACAGTGAACATACCAGAAGAAAGAGAATCCAATGAATTCATCTCATCTCTTTCTTTGTAATTGGAAGATCTTAGTAGATGAGTGCCGTGCAAACTGTAGAACATGCCCTAGTTCCATTTCCACAGGTTGGTTTAGAAGGAAAAGACAGGAACTAAGCCAAATAGCTGAGTGTAAAATAAAGTGATTGCCTTGCACATTTTTTCACTGTTCCATTTTTTTCTGTCAGGCTGGCATAGGTTGCTAGTTCATTATGAGTTTCTTTTGTAATGTTTCATATACAGTACCTAAAGTCCGCAGTCTCTACCCCCCCCCTCCCCTCCGTCTCTCATGAAACTGTGCTGCAACGTCAAATGTGAAATGTACCCTTTCTCTCTCTCTGCAGGCATATAGTGAGCCTTGGAACAGACAGAGCGAGGGTTTACTTGAGGAACAGCAGTTGAGATGGTGGCACTGTACTTTGATACTGTTTAGAGAATCTGTCAAATGTTTCTGGATTGGAACAGAAGGAGAGGGCTAGACGCGGGAGAGGGCTAGACGCGGGAGAGGGCTAGACGCGGGAGAGGGCTAGACGCGGGAGAGGGCTAGACGCGGGAGAGGGCTAGACGCGGGAGAGGGCTAGACGCGGGAGAGGGCAAGACGCGGGAGAGGGCAAGACGCGGGAGAGGGCAAGACGCGGGAGAGGGCAAGACGCGGGAGAGGGCAAGACGCGGGAGAGGGCAAGACGCGGGAGAGGGCTAGACGCGGGAGAGGGCTAGACGCGGGAGAGGGCTAGACGCGGGAGAGGGCTAGACGCGGGAGAGGGCTAGACGCGGGAGAGGGCTAGACGCGGGAGAGGGCTAGACGCGGGAGAGGGCTAGACGCGGGAGAGGGCTAGACGCGGGAGAGGGCTAGACGCGGGAGAGGGCTAGACGCGGGAGAGGGCAGGGTTGAGTCTGAGGCAGGTGAACAGAAGTAGGATTGGAGGCAGAGGCTGTGTACTGTGACAGTTTAGACTCTGAGAAAGGAACAGGCACAGAGGACCGGTACATACAGTGCCTTGCTAAAGTATTTATCTCCCTTGGTGTTTTTTTCCTATTTAGTTGCATTACAACCTGCAATTTGTATGGATTTTTATTTGGATTCCATGTAATGGATGGACACAGTCCAAATGTCTTGGAATGGCCTAGTTAAAGCCCAGACCTCAATCCAATTGATAATCTGTGTTATGACTTAAAGGTTGCTGTACACCAGCAGAACCCATCCAACTTGAAGGAGCTGGAGCAGTTTTGCCTTGAAGAATGGGCAAAAATCCCAGTGGCAAGAGGTGCCAATCTTATAGAGACATACCCCAAGAGTCTTGCAGCTGTAATGGCTGTAAAAGGTGGGTCTACAAAGTATTGACTTTGGGGGCTTTTACACGCTCAAGTTTTCCGTTTCTTTGTCTTATTTCTTGCTTGTTTCACAATAAAAAATGTTTTGCATCTTCAAAGTGGTCGGCATGTTGTGTAAATCAAATGATACAACCCCCCCAAAATATACATTTTAATTCCAGGTTGTAAGGCAACAAAATAGGAAAAATGCCAAGGGGGGTGAATACTTTTGGAAGCAAGGTGGTGGTAGAGATGGCATTGTGACTGTAATGTGACTAGGAGCAGGAGACAGACAGGATAGACTGACTACTGTGACTAGGTGCAGAAGACAGACCGATGAGGCAGACAGGATAGACTGACTACTGTGACTAGGAGCAGAAGACAGACCGATGAGGCAGACAGGATAGACTGACTACTGTGACTAGGAGCAGAAGACGGACCGATGAGGCAGACAGGATAGACTGACTACTGTGACTAGGAGCAGAAGACAGACAGATGAGACAGACAGGATAGACTGACTACTGTGACTAGGAGCAGAAGACAGACCGATGAGGCAGACAGGATAGACTGTCTCAGACAGGACAGACTATCTCAGACAGGACAGACTGTCTCAGACAGGACAGACTGTCTCAGACAGGACAGACTGTCTCAGACAGGACAGACTGTCTCAGACAGGACAGACTGTCTCAGACAGGACAGACTGACTCAGACAAGACAGGGAACAGGTGTAGAGGTGGTGCAGCCAGTCTTTAAAAAGGCAGAGAAGGTAGACATGTGCTTGTCCCAAATGGCACCCTATTCCCTACATAGTGCACCACTAAAAACTAGTGCACTATGTAGGGAATATGGTGATTTATTTGGGACGCTGACACAGAGAGTGTTCAATTGAGGCAGGAACTGAGGTTGAAGGCAGGCAGGTGCTGTACTGTGACAACATTTGGATTCGGAGGCCCAGAACACAGAGATACAGAGGATGGTGATGGTACTGTACTCTGTCACTGTTTGGACTCGGAGGCCCAGAACACAGAGACTGGTGATGGTACTGTACTCTGACACTGTTTGGACTCGGAGGCCCAGAACACAGAGATACAGAGACTGGTGATGGTACTGTACTCTGTCACTGTTTGGACTCGGAGGCCCAGAACACAGAGATACAGAGACTGGTGATGGTACTGTACTCTGACACTGTTTGGACTCGGAGGCCCAGAACACAGAGATACAGAGACTGGTGATGGTACTGTACTCTGTCACTGTTTGGACTCGGAGGCCCAGAACACAGAGATACAGAGACTGGTGATGGTACTGTACTCTGTCACTGTTTGGACTCGGAGGCCCAGAACACAGAGATACAGAGACTGGTGATGGTACTGTACTCTGTCACTGTTTAGAGAATCAGTAATTTGTTTATGCCCTTCCTGTCACTCTCCCTGTGTCGGTTCCTCCAGACTATAAAACACAACAAAACATCATCCTCCAAAAACTGTCTGTTCTTTTGGAATAACAAGTGTAAGGTGAGGGGAAAAGTCTGGGGATGTAATTATTCACCAATACGCATCAGTCCCTGTTTTTAAATGTTTAAGAGACAAGTGCATCTGTCCGCGGACCCCAAAACGATCCAAATGTAGCATGCAATGGTTATAAAATTGATTCAAATGTTACGAATCACCGGTTTACGAAAATATTTTGCTCAGATTACGTTGTTCATACCTTACAAAATACCTAATCTTTTGTGACAACGGATGAGTTCTCTCCTTCAGTGTCAAACTGCCTGTAACTGTGTTGACAGTCATTGATCTACAAGTCATTTTGCATGCCGAACAACCCCAGTAGTATCAGTAGTCAAACTGTGCCCAGCTTTGCGCGCTGACCAATGCGAGGTTGGCAGCCTGTTCCTAATCCTGCACATCAGCGGGGTACCTTCAGTATTCAAATGCTAAAATGGCTTGCATGATATTAGGCTTTATTAGTGAGTGACAGCCAATGTAATTTGTTATCTATGCACTGTTGAAAGTCGTCTAATGGAGACAACTCTCATCTGGCTGTGTATCTACTGAACGGGGAAAACAATGGATTTGGTTTGTTCACCATCAGCAGTAGTTTATCTACTGAACGGGGAAAACAATGGATTTGGTTTGTTCACCATCAGCAGTAGTTTATCTACTGAACGGGGAAAACAATGGATTTGGTTTGTTCACCATCAGCAGTAGTTTATCTACTGAACGGGGAAAACAATGGTGTTGGTTTGTTCACCATCAGCAGTAGTTTATCTACTGAACGGGGAAAACAATGGTGTTGGTTTGTTCACCATCAGCAGTAGTTTATCTACTGAACGGGGAAAACAATGGATTTGGTTTGTTCACCATCAGCAGTAGTTTATCTACTGAACGGGGAAAACAATGGATTTGGTTTGTTCACCATCAGCAGTAGTTTATCTACTGAACGGGGAAAACAATGGTGTTGGTTTGTTCACCATCAGCAGTAGTTTATCTACTGAACGGGGAAAACAATGGTGTTGGTTTGTTCACCATCAGCAGTAGTTTATCTACTGAACGGGGAAAACAATGGATTTGGTTTGTTCACCATCAGCAGTAGTTTATCTACTGAACGGGGAAAACAATGGATTTGGTTTGTTCACCATCAGCAGTAGTTTATCTACTGAACGGGGAAAACAATGGATTTGGTTTGTTCACCATCAGCAGTAGTTTATCTACTGAACGGGGAAAACAATGGATTTGGTTTGTTCACCATCAGCAGTAGTTTATCTACTGAACGGGGAAAACAATGGATTTGGTTTGTTCACCATCAGCAGTAGTTTATCTACTGAACGGGGAAAACAATGGATTTGGTTTGTTCACCATCAGCAGTAGTTTTGGCACTTTTGCATTAAACAATCAATGAAATGGTCAACTTAAAAAAAAACCAGACCAGTACACACCACAAACAACATTTGGTTTTACATTTAAGTCATTTATCAGACGGGAAAACGTATGTATGTGTATGTGTTTATCTGAACGGGAAAACAATGGATTTGGTTTTGTGTGTGTGTGGTCATTCTTTTAAAAGTTGATAATTTCATAATGAGGACAGCAATCACTTTTGTGAGGTACACTGCATGGTCCAAGCAAGAGAAGAAGGGGAGATCCATCCAGTCAAAGTGTCCATTTTGATTTTGAGGAGAAATCCAAATAGTCATATCCTCATTGGCTATGTCATCGCGTTTGTTTTTTTTTACAAGCGATCAATATTGATACTTTACTAGCTGAGACTCTTCATCCCGCAGAAATGACAGTTAATTACTCTGTGATTTCAAAGTGAGGGGGACAAAAAAACAGGGTACGTTGCCCCCCCCCCCTTATGGTTCAGATAATGTGGCAGCAGATGGGGGGAGGTGGACAGATGGGGAGCTGGGCAGATGGGGAGCTGGGGAGCTGGGCAGATGGGGAGCTGGGCAGATGGGGAGCTGGGGAGCTGGGCAGATGGGGAGCTGGGCAGATGGGGAGCTGGGCAGATGGGGAGCTGGGCAGATGGGGAGCTGGGCAGATGGGGAGCTGGTCAGATGGGGAGCTGGGCAGATGGGGAGGCGGGCAGATGGGGAGGCGGGTAGATGGGGAGGCGGGTAGATGGGGAGGGGGGCAGATGGGAAGGCGGGCAGATGGGGAGGGGGGCAGATGGGGAGGCGGGCAGATGGGGAGGCGGGTAGATGGGGAGGCAGCGTAGCCTAGTGGTTAGAGCGTTGGGTCAGTAACTGAAAGGCTGCAAGATCAAATCCCTGAGCTGACAAGGTACAAAATCTGTCGTTCTGCCCCTGAACAGGCAGTTAACCCACTGTTTCCTAGGCCGTCATTGAAGATAAGAATTTGTTCTTAACTGACTTGCCTGGTTAAATAAAGATAAAAAAATGTAAAAGATCAGGTGCCTACATAGTAACTGTATTTATTAAGGATTCCCATTAGTTCCTGCCAAGGCAGCAGCTACTCTTCCTGTGGTTTATTATGGCTCCCCATTAGTTCCTGCCAAGGCAGCAGCTACTCTTCCTGTGGTTTATTATGGATCCCCATTAGTTCCTGCCAAGGCAGCAGCTACACTTCCTGGGGTTTATTATGGATCCCCATTAGTTCCTGTCAAGGCAGCAGCTACTCTTCCTGTGGTTTATGAATCCCCATTAGTTCCTGTCAAGGCAGCAGCTACTCTTCCTGGGGTTTATTATGGATCCCCATTAGTTCCTGCCAAGGCAGCAGCTACTCTTCCTGGGGTTGGGCAGATGGGGAGCCCATTAGAGCTGGGCCATGGGCAGCAGCTACTCTTCCTGGGGTTTAGATGGATCCCCATTAGATGTCAAGGCAGCAGCTACTCTTCCTGGGGTTTATTATGGATCCCCATTAGTTCCTGCCAAGGCAGCAGATCTTCCTGGGGGGCAGATGGATCCCCATTAGTTCCTGCCAAGGCAGCAGCTACTCTTCCTGGGGTTTATTATGGATCCCCATTAGTTCCTGCCAAGGCAGCAGCTACTCTTCCTGGGGTTTATTATGGATTCTAGCTGGGGAAGGGCATTAGTTCCTGTCAAGGCAGCAGCTACTCTTCCTGGGGTTTATTATGGATCCCCATTAGTTCCTGCCAAGGCAGCAGCTACTCTTCCTGGGGTTTATTATGGATCCCCATTAGTTCCTGCCCCAAGGCAGTTAACCTACTCTTCCTGGGGTTTATTAACTGGATCCCCATTAGTTCCTGTCAAGGATCAGGTGCTACTCTTCCTGGGGTTTATTATGGATCCCCATTAGTTCCTGCCAAGGCAGCAGCTACTCTTCCTGGGGTTTATTATGGATCCCCATTAGTTCCTGCCAAGGCAGCAGCTACTCTTCCTGGGGTTTATTATGGATCCCCATTAGTTCCTGCCAAGGCAGCAGCTACTCTTCCTGGGGTTTATTATGGATCCCCATTAGTTCCTGCCAAGGCAGCAGCTACTCTTCCTGGGGTTTATTATGGATCCCCATTAGTTCCTGTCAAGGCAGCAGCTACTCTTCCTGGGGTTTATTATGGATCCCCAATAGTTCCTGTCAAGGCAGCAGCTACTCTTCCTGGGGTCCAAACACATTAAGGCACTTACATTACACATAAAACAAAATATAAAACAGTACATCATATAACATTATTACACCACTACAAATCTACAATACAAAATGTGTAATACCACCACACAACAATATTACAATGCATGCTTCTTCACAGTCTCCGCTGTTCCATAAGGTGTATTGTTATCTGTTTTTATAAAGTCTGATTCTACTTGCTGTTCTGAAGGTAGAAACTAGGACCTGTAGGACCTGCGTTGTTGATAGTGTTGTTCTGAAGGTAGAAACTAGGACCTGTAGGACCTGCCTTGTTGACAGTGCTGTTAAGAAGGTAGAAACTAGGACCTGTAGGACCTGCCTTGTTGACAGTGCTGTTCTGAAGGTAGAAACTAGGACCTGTAGGACCTGCCTTGTTGACAGTGCTGTTCTGAAGGTAGAAACTAGAGCCTGTAGGACCTGCCTTGTTGACAGTGCTGTTCTGAAGGTAGAAACTAGGACCTGTAGGACCTGCCTTGTTGACAGTGCTGTTCTGAAGGTAGTAACTAGGACCTGTAGGACCTGCCTTGTTGACAGTGCTGTTCTGAAGGTAGTAACTAGGACCTGTAGGACCTGCCTTGTTGACAGTGCTGTTCTGAAGGTAGTAACTAGGACCTGTAGGACCTGCCTTGTTGACAGTGCTGTTCTGAAGGTAGAAACTAGGACCTGTAGGACCTGCGTTGTTGACAGTGCTGTTCTGAAGGTAGTAACTAGGACCTGTAGGACCTGCCTTGTTGACAGTGCTGTTCTGAAGGTAGTAACTACGACCTGTAGGACCTGCGTTGTTGACAGTGCTGTTCTGAAGGTAGAAACTAGGACCTGTAGGACCTGCGTTGTTGACAGTGCTGTTCTGAAGGTAGAAACTAGGACCTGTAGGACCTGCGTTGTTGACAGTGCTGTTCTGAAGGTAGAAACTAGGACCTGTAGGACCTGCCTTGTTGACAGTGCTGTTCTGAAGGTAGAAACTAGGACCTGTAGGACCTGCGTTGTTGACAGTGCTGTTCTGAAGGTAGAAACTAGGACCTGTAGGACCTGCGTTGTTGACAGTGCTGTTCTGAAGGTAGTAACTAGGACCTGTAGGACCTGCCTTGTTGACAGTGCTGTTCTGAAGGTAGTAACTAGGACCTGTAGGACCTGCCTTGTTGACAGTGCTGTTCTGAAGGTAGTAACTAGGACCTGTAGGACCTGCCTTGTTGACAGTGCTGTTCTGAAGGTAGAAACTAGGACCTGTAGGACCTGCGTTGTTGACAGTGCTGTTCTGAAGGTAGAAACTAGAGCCTGTAGGACCTGCGTTGTTGACAGTGCTGTTCTGAAGGTAGAAACTAGGACCTGTAGGACCTGCGTTGTTGACAGTGCTGTTCTGAAGGTAGAAACTAGGACCTGTAGGACCTGCGTTGTTGACAGTGCTGTTCTGAAGGTAGAAACTAGGACCTGTAGGACCTGCCTTGTTGACAGTGCTGTTCTGAAGGTAGAAACTAGGACCTGTAGGACCTGCCTTGTTGACAGTGCTGTTCTGAAGGTAGAAACTAGGACCTGTAGGACCTGCGTTGTTGACAGTGCTGTTAAGAAGGTAGAAACTAGGACCTGTAGGACCTGCGTTGTTGACAGTGCTGTTCTGAAGGTAGAAACTAGAGCCTGTAGGACCTGCGTTGTTGACAGTGCTGTTCTGAAGGTAGAAACTAGGACCTGTAGGACCTGCGTTGTTGACAGTGCTGTTCTGAAGGTAGAAACTAGGACCTGTAGGACCTGCGTTGTTGACAGTGCTGTTCTGAAGGTAGTAACTAGGACCTGTAGGACCTGCCTTGTTGACAGTGCTGTTCTGAAGGTAGAAACTAGGGCCTGTAGGACCTGCCTTGTTGACAGTGCTGTTCTGAAGGTAGTAACTAGGACCTGTAGGACCTGCCTTGTTGACAGTGCTGTTCTGAAGGTAGTAACTAGGACCTGTAGGACCTGCCTTGTTGACAGTGCTGTTCTGAAGGTAGAAACTAGGACCTGTAGGACCTGCCTTGTTGACAGTGCTGTTCTGAAGGTAGAAACTAGGACCTGTAGGACCTGCCTTGTTGACAGTGCTGTTCTGAAGGTAGAAACTAGGACCTGTAGGACCTGCCTTGTTGACAGTGCTGTTCTGAAGGTAGAAACTAGGACCTGTAGGACCTGCCTTGTTGACAGTGCTGTTCTGAAGGTAGAAACTAGGGCCTGTAGGACCTGCGTTGTTGACAGTGCTGTTAAGAAGGTAGAAACTAGGACCTGTAGGACCTGCGTTGTTGACAGTGCTGTTCTGAAGGTAGAAACTAGAGCCTGTAGGACCTGCCTTGTTGACAGTGCTGTTCTGAAGGTAGAAACTAGGACCTGTAGGACCTGCGTTGTTGACAGTGCTGTTCTGAAGGTAGAAACTAGGACCTGTAGGACCTGCGTTGTTGACAGTGCTGTTAAGAAGGTAGAAACTAGGACCTGTAGGACCTGCCTTGCTGACAGTGCTGTTCTGAAGGTAGAAACTAGGACCTGTAGGACCTGCCTTGTTGACAGTGCTGTTCTGAAGGTAGAAACTAGGACCTGTAGGACCTGCCTTGTTGACAGTGCTGTTCTGAAGGTAGAAACTAGAGCCTGTAGGACCTGCCTTGTTGACAGTGCTGTTCTGAAGGTAGAAACTAGGACCTGTAGGACCTGCCTTGTTGACAGTGCTGTTCTGAAGGTAGAAACTAGGACCTGTAGGACCTGCCTTGTTGACAGTGCTGTTCTGAAGGTAGAAACTAGGACCTGTAGGACCTGCCTTGTTGACAGTGCTGTTCTGAAGGTAGAAACTAGGACCTGTAGGACCTGCCTTGTTGACAGTGCTGTTCTGAAGGTAGAAACTAGGACCTGTAGGACCTGCCTTGTTGACAGTGCTGTTCTGAAGGTAGAAACTAGAGCCTGTAGGACCTGCCTTGTTGACAGTGCTGTTCTGAAGGTAGAAACTAGGACCTGTAGGACCTGCCTTGTTGACAGTGCTCTTAAGAAGGTAGAAACTAGGGCCTGTAGGACCTGCCTTGTAAAGCGTTGCTTTTTTATAGACAGACTTCTCCCTATCTTAGCTACTGTTGTATCAATATGTTTTGACCATAACAGGTCTCCTCAATTAAACAAAATATAGATCATTTCATTTAATGGCCTCCATCTTTTTACTATCATTCTTTATATCATTTACTGTATCTTTGTAGTACTGTATCTTTGTAGTACTGTAGTACTGTATTTACTGTATCTTCATAGTATAGTTTATTTTTATTTAGTTTAGTAACAGGATTTTTCAATTTGCAGTTGGTTTGCCAGTCAGTTGTGCAGCCAGAATGATTTGCCTTACCTTTGCCTCATCCCTCTCAACCATTCCATTTTTAAATTCATCAATCCAAGGGGATTTAACAGTTTTTTTACAGTCATTTTTGTAATGTGTGTGGGTGCTTATATTACTAACTCGAATAAGCATTTTTATAAATGTTTCAAGTGCAGCATCTGGTTGCTCCTCATTACACACCGCAGACCAGCAGCGTCTGGTTGCTCCTCATTACACACCACAGACCAGCAGCATCTGGTTGCTCCTCATTACACACCACAGACCAGCAGCGTCTGGTTCCTCCTCATTACACACCACAGACCAGCAGCGTCTGGTTGCTCCTCATTACAACCACAGACAAGCAACATCTGGTTGCTCCTCATTACACACCACAGACCAGCAGCATCTGGTTGCTCCTCATTACACACCACAGACCAGCAGCATCTGGTTGCTCCTCGTTACACACCACAGACCAGCAGCGTCTGGTTGCTCCTCATTACACACCACAGACCAGCAGCGTCTGGTTGCTCCTCGTTACACACCATAGACCAGCAGCGTCTGGTTGCTCCTCATTACACACCACAGACCAGCAGCGTCTGGTTGCTTTTCATTACACACCACAGACCAGCAGCATCTGGTTGCTTCTCATTACACACCACAGACCAGCAGCGTCTGGTTGCTTTTCATTACACACCACAGACCAGCAGCATCTGGTTGCTTCTCATTACACACCACGGCAAATATTCTTTACATCATCAACATATGAATCACTACAAAACTTATTGTATGACCTCTTATACACTGTATTAGGCCCACCCTGACCTCTTCTACACTCTATTAGGCCCAGCCTGATCTCTTCTACACTATATAAGCCCCAGCCTGCCCTCTTATACACTATTAATCCCAGCCTTTGGAACTTTGGTTTTCCTAGATATGGCTACTATATTGTGATCACTACATCCTATGGATTTGGATAAAAGCACATGGATCTGCTTTAAAGCACATTTCTGCAGCATTAGTCAATATGTGATCAATACATGTTGATGATTTCATTGCTGTGCTGTTTAACTATCCTGGTAGGTTGACTGATAACCTGAACTAGGTTTCAGGCACTAGTTACAGTGTGATGTTTTTCTTGAGTGGGTACCTTGATAAATGCCAGTCAATATTTAATACACCCAGAAAATATACTTCTCTGTTGATATCACATACATTATCAAGCATTTCACACATACAGTATTATCCAGATACTGACTGTTAGCACTTGGTGGTCTACATCAGCTTTCCACCAGACTGGGCTTTATGTGAGGCAGATGAACCTGTAGTCATATTACATCAACAGTATTTAACATGAGATCCTCTCTAATCTTTACAGGAGTCTCTGAATATAGACGGTAACACCGCCCCTGTTGGCATTTCTATCTTTTCTGTAGATGTTATAACCATGTATTGCTACCACTGTATCATCAAAGGTTTTATCTAAGTGAGTTTCAGAGATAGAATATGAATGTCATCTGTTACAAGCAAGTTATTGACTTCATGAACCTTGTTTCTTAGGCTACATATGTTAATAGGGCTATTTTTGGGGACTTTTCTGGGTTGCTTGACTGTTTTTAATGCTTTACTGGGAGGCTTATCAGAAGTAGACTTCCTCATGTTATTTATATGGGAGCTGATAGTGCAGGATGAGCTGCACCACACAATTGTCATGACTGTCCTGTAAGGGGGGGCGGAGGAGAAGGGAACTGGTGGTGGGTTGACAGCTCACGCCCTGTTGTAAATCAAGGACAAGAACATTCAGCTCTCCCTCTCCAATGTTCACCCAAGGAATGTGCCTTTGTCTACACAGACATTTTCCCGCCACAACTCTAACACGTTCTAAAGCAATTACTGGAACAATATTTCTAACATGGAACGTGGGGAATGGTCAGAGGCAACCTAAAGAATAATAATGACATTTTGGTTGTTATTTTGTGTTGTCATTAAAAAACATATAAAGGAAATATATATAATATATTTATAGTGATAATAATATAGTGTCCATCCTATGCGTTATGAAAAATGATGAAAGTGTTTTTGTTAAGCGAGGGATGTGATTTTAGAAAGTAAAAGAGGAAATTGTTTCTATAACTTTGTACAAGTCAGTAGTCACCGCCCCTTTGAGTGATGTCAGAGAGAGTGTCATCCTGACGGAACCGCCCCCTTTTAAAATTAACTGTATAAAACGATGGGTTATGAATTAACATATGAGACCAGAGAGATGTTGAGCTGCAGCTCATGTCCAAAGTGGTTTGAACTCTGAAATCTCAACACGAGGCAGAGACGAGAAAACTCCACTCCCGGACAATCACTGGTACTTTACTTAGGACAGCTAATCAACTGTATCTAGAAAAGTGAACTTAAGTGTGACCATCTTACTACTCTTCTCAAATCACCGTAGTATGCTACTCTCATCATCTCACTGGGAACCATCGACACAGCTGGCTAGCCTATCTTCAAAGAGGCAGCTTCAGGTGCAAATGGAAGGAAATAAACTCTGTAGTTCTGTTCAGGACTACACGACAGGTCACCGGATACCGGATGACAGCAGAGATGAACAGTAGTAGAAGACGGGACCCCTTTTTGGACAATCAGAGCCTTGCAAGCGTGTCCTGCGAAAAAAAGGCCCAACAACCTTTCCAAGAAGTCCGTCGTTCCGACAGAAATACACGAAGAACCAAGACATCTACATTTTAAATTCATGAAATCTTACTCCAAAAAAGGCGGCGGTTAGTTTACAAAGTATAAGATTACTGTGAGAATGGTTTGTAAATGTACCAAAGTATTATGTCTCGGCCCCTCTCTCTCTCTCTCGCCCTATCGATGTCTTCTGTAACAAGCCGCCATGTTGTGTCAGTCCTCTAGGGATCTGTTTCTAATGTATTAACTGTGTGTGGGCTTATCCTGTGTTAACATTTAGTGAGCTGGTAAATAAATAAACCAACTTCGGTAGTACTGATTCATAAGTAAGGCTGGGGTTTTTGCAGATGCAGGAGGCTACGACTGTTCAGAATGTTGATATGATACGAGGTTATGATTAATAAGTTGACTGTTTTATGGATGTGATAGGTAAAGGCCTTATAGAGTTTAATACGGGAGACGTTAACTCTTTAAACAACCGCTCTTGTGGTACCCCAATTGTTACCTGATTTAAATTAATCATTTAAAATGGTTATTTATCTAATCAACTTTACTATCATCAGATTAATGAAAGTAAAGTCCTGACACAGTGGACTTCCTTTTAGGGCACACCCCCTCAGTGCTAACAGTGTAACTCTGGTTCATAGGCACATGATTACAGCGTACAGTAGCTGAAGGATCAACAGAGGTATTCAGGGAAGTTAGGGGCACACATTAAGTTACTTACATTGTGTCTGCCAACACCCCTGGGATAATGTACATTTGCTACGACATAATGACAACTCATTGTCACAATGGTAGGGATTAGCTGAGCTGATCTTGGGTCATTGAGAAGTCCCTCACGACGCCAGGACAGCGGAGTCAATCACCACCTTCCGGAGACACCTGAAACCCCACCTCTTTAAGGAATACCTAGGATAGGTTAAGTAATCCCTCTCACCCCACCCCCCCTAAGTTTTAGATGCACTATTGTTAAGTGACTGTCCCACTGGATGTCATAAGGTGAATGCACCAATTTGTAAGTCGCTCTGGATAAGAGCGTCTGCTAAATGACTTAAATGTAATGTAAATGTAAGTCATTGTCTTTAGCCTTGAAATGCCATACAGGAGCCATACACCATGGGCATACATTATACACACACTCAAAGCAGTCCGCTCAAAGCAGTCCGCTCAAAGCAGTCCGCTCAGAGAGGCCCAGCTCAGGCAGATCCAGCTCAGACTGATCCAGCTCAGAGAGGCCCAGCTCAGATAGATCCAGCTCAGCGAGGCCCAGCTCAGAGAGGCCCAGCTCAGATAGACCCAGCTCAGAGAGGCCCAGCTCAGAGAGGCCCAGCTCAGATAGATCCAGCTCAGATAGATCCAGCTCAGATAGATCCAGCTCAGAGAGGCCCAGCTCAGAGAGGCCCAGCTCAGATAGATCCAGCTCAGCGAGGCCCAGCTCAGAGAGGCCCAGCTCAGATAGACCCAGCTCAGAGAGGCCCAGCTCAGAGAGGCCCAGCTCAGATAGATCCAGCTCAGCGAGGCCCAGCTCAGATAGATCCAGCTCAGATAGATCCAGCTCAGAGAGGCCCAGCTCAGAGAAGCCCAGCTCAGAGAAGCCCAGCGGCCCAGCTCAGACTGATCCAGCTCAGAGAGGCCCAGCTCAGATAGATCCAGCTCAAATAGATCCAGCTCAGATAGATCCAGCTCAGAGAAGCCCAGCTCAGAGAAGCCCAGCGGCCCAGCTCAGACTGATCCAGCTCAGAGAGGCCCAGCTCAGATAGATCCAGCTCAAATAGATCCAGCTCAGAGAGGCCCAGCGCATGCGACAGCAGACTTTAGTTTAGAATGGAAAATGGATGTTTATGCAACAAATGTTAGTGTATCGAATCGTATTGCATCAAACCGGATCACATCGATTTGGTTCTCCAATTAAAACAAATAGTTTAAAACTAAAAACGTATCATTCCTGTATCGTATCTTTCTAGGACATCCAGTATTGTATTGCACTAGCTAGCTACACGCAAACATGATATACAGTATTGAATTATCGGCCCTTTATACTTCTATAATCAACAAGCCTTTATCAGCCGGTGAAACTCTGGAGAGTTCTTAGAACCTTTTAAAAACTGTATGTGTGTGTTCTAGAATCCACAGGATTAAAGAGACAATCCTCTGTGGGTGGTAGGCTTTCTATCCTTCAGACATACAAGACGATACCAGCTAATGGAAGCTTTAAAGCAAAGTACTTAGATACAAAACTCCATCTCCACTTTTACGTCCACGCGTTTCCCTCTTGACTGACTCTCTCGGTCTTTCTCCTCCTCTCCTCACTTTTACCTCCATTCTTTCCCTCTGCCTGTCTCACTGTGTGGGTGGGACTCAGAGGAAAGCAGCGTGAAACAGGGACAAGTCGTGTGGTAATTCTGGGAGTCTGAAGGATAGAAGTAAGACAGCATTTCCAGGGAGATGTGGTTAAAACAAGGCAATTACTAAAGATTAATGTTGTGTAATCTGCAATAATAGGATTGTGTAAAATTGTCTGGTAAATCCTACAGAGTCATAATCAGAAAGTCACGACTCGCTGAGTGTCGTAGTCATCGTTGTAGTTGTCGCCCCTGCAGCAGCAGAATCATCATCACCCCTGCAGCTGTCATAGTTTCATGTTTAGTTAATTTATTTATGATGAGAAACTCAAGGGTTTATAAAGATGCCTCGCGGGTCGTTCCAAGTCATTAAGATGCCTCGCGGGTCGTTCCAAGTAATTTCAGCAAGCCACACAAGGGTTTATAAAGATGCCTCGCGGGTCGTTCCAAGTCATTTCAGCAAGACACGCATCATCTCTAATTGTTCTGAAATCAGTTTTGTAGTTAGAAACAGATAAGATTAGCATTCCTGAAATATTATTTTGTTTAAATATAATTTGATCTCTGAGCTAATTGATTGATCATCGCTAATTAATAGGATTCATTTAATAATCAATAAATATAGTATCTAACATTCCATCTGGACAAACATATATATTTTTTCTAATAATGAGGAAGACGAGGAATCCATGGAAATGTATTCCCACAGACTGCTTACAGGCTAAGAAACCCATATGTCATTTGGGTGAACTATCCCTTTAAGCAGGAACAGCACCATCTAGTGGTCAGAACCTGTAATATCAGGATCTATAGGAAGATGAAGCGCCATACTACTTACTGGTCAGACTTAGAGAACTGACATTATATACTGAGTGTTCAAAACATTAAGAACACCTTCCTAATATTGACTTGCACCCCCTCCCCCCCTCTTGCCCTCGGAACAGTCTCAATTCGTCGGGGCATGGTATCCACAGGGATGCTGGCCCATGTTGACTCCCAATACTTCCCACTGTTGTGTCAAGTTGGCTTTGGGTGGTGGACCATTCACCTGGTTAGCCGATGTCATGGAAAGAGCAGGTGTTCTTAATGTTTTGTCTACTAGTTGTGGGATTGGTGCAGCGTTTTGACCATTTTTATTTGGGATTCCTTATGTCTAACCAATTTTTTGAAAAACATTTGGTCCAAATCAGATGTTAGGTACTATAGTTATTGAATATTATATTTTATATTATATAGAATCCTATAAATTAAAATGACCAATTTGGGTGCAGGGCTAAATTTATCTGTTTCTAACAGAAACAGCTTCAGAACTATCTGACATGGTGGGTTATTATATAGAAATGATCTTTTTCTTGGGCTTTTTTTATATATATTTTTAGATGGAATGACCCTCGACAATAATCCACTTAAAAGTGTCCAGGTGAACCTCCTTTGTCATGGATAGAGCAGGTGTTCTTAATGTTTTGTCTACTAGTTGTGGGATTGGTGCAGTAATCGATAATAATCCACATCAAAGTGTCCAGGTGAACCTCCTTTTTTACTCTTCATCCTGGTAATTTTAGTACTGCTTTTCATTGTCTGTTAAATTGGTCACAGCATGGTTGCGACATCTTCTCTCTTTTCGAAGTTGAGTCGTTTTTTTTTTTAGCCTAAGTACCCCATGGAGCTATTGAAATAGCCACTGACTAAACCCCAGCCGCAGTCTGGGAACTGAAGTTATTATGTTGTGTACTATTACCTCTGTATCATCATCATCTCACACATGTCTGGTTCCCCTTCTGGACCGAGGTTAACTTCTGATTCTTAGTCAAGTTAAACAGTTAATGATAAACCCATTTTAAAGAGATATTGTATGTAATGAGAGAGAGAGAGAGAGAGAGAGAGAGAGAGAGAGAGAGAGAGAGAGAGAGAGAGAGAGAGAGAGAGAGAGAGAGAGAGAGAGAGAGAGAGAGAGAGAGAGAGAGAGAGAGAGAGAGAGAGAGAGAGAGAGAGAGAGAGAGAGAGAGAGAGAGAGAGAGAGAGAGAGAGAGAGAGAGAGAGAGAGACTTTCCAACCAGAGGGGAAACAACCAGGCAGCATGCCACTCGCTACCACCCTCCTCTCTTCAATCCCTGATGTATTTCAATACTGTCGTAGCCTGTTTCTCAGCTCATGTGACATTACACAAGTGTACCGCTATTGGACCAGGAGGAGTTGTACTGGGAACTGTGTTGGGGGGGAAACGGTTTGTGGAGATCAGAGTGAACGAACGGAGGATTAGTTCCAGGATAAGACAACAGGATGGACAGAGTAAACCGGGTGCTGAAGATAGTGAGGCAGATGTCCCCGAGGAAGAGAGGGGGAGAGAGGGGGAGGACGTCCCCCTCCCTGGGGGAGCTGGAGAGCCCTGAGACCTGCGAGGAGAGCCTCTGTTCCCTCAGTCTCTGCATCAGTGGTGAGGAGTCTGAGGACGCTTGCTGCCACAGGGCTCTCTCTCTCTGTTCTTTCTTTCTGTTAGCTCTATTTCTCTTTCTTTCTCTCGATGTTCTTTCTTTCGTTCTCTCTTTTGCTATTCCTCCCTTCATCTTCTTCTTGTCAATACTTGCTACAGTTTGCCTATGTTGTAGTGATGTAAATAGTGAGTCACTATGGATTTGTCTTGTTTGTTTATTTGTTTGTTTGTTTGTTTGTTTGTTTATTTGTTTGTTTGTTTGTCTGACTGAAAGCTCAGATAGATCCAGTAAAAGGTGTGGGAATCACTTGAAGCACCGTTGTTGATTTAATGGCTTCAACGTTATTATCTGAAAGGAAAGTAGAAGTGAAAATATTACTACTTGAAACAGAGTAGGTTCTCTGAAAGGGATTACTGGACGTCTTCAGAAACCATTTAAAGTTAATCATTAATTAATAATAATAATTACCATGGCTGAGCTTCTGCTAGTCAGACAGATGGACAAGGGAGATGCAGAAGTGTCACGTTTGTTCGTGCACTGCACCGGTGTTTGTACAATGAGGCCTCAAAAAGTTATTTATCTGGGGCTAGTTGCCATTCATTTGACTGTATTCACATCCCAAACAACTTCTGTTCTATACATCATGGAATAAATGCAACGTGTAAAGTGTTGGTCCCATGTTTCATGTGCTGAAATAAACAGTCTCAGAAATGTTCCATACACACAAAAAAAAGCTTATTTCTCAAAAATGTTGTGCACAAATTTGTTTACATCCCTGTTAATGAGCATTTCCCATTTGCCCAGATAATCCTTCCATCTTTGACAAATGTGTCAAATCAAGAAGCTGATTAAACAATGTGATCATTACACAGGTGCACCTTGTGCTGGGGACAATAAAAGGGCACTCTAAAATGTGCAGTTCTGTCACAGAACACGATGCCACAGATGTCTCAAGTGTTGAGGGATGCATTGCAGTTGGAATGCTGACTGCTGGAATGTCCACCAGATCTGTTGCCAGGGAATTTAATGTTAATTTCTCTACCATAAGCCGCCTCCAATGTCATTTTGGAGAATTTGGGAGTACGTCCAACCGGGAGACCACGTGTAACCATGCCAACCCATAACCTTCACATCTGGCTTCTTCACCTGTGGGATCGTCTGAAGAGTATTTATGTCTGTAATAAAGGCCTTTTGTGGGGAAAAACTCATTCTGATTGGTTGGCCCTGGCCCCCAAGTGGATGGGCCTATGCCCTCTCAAGCCCACCCATGGCTGCGCCCCTGCCCAGTCATGTGAAATCCATAGATTAGGGCCTAATTAATTAATTTCAGTTGACTCAATTCCTTACATGATCTAAAATAAAATCATTGAAATTGTTGAATGTTGAGTGTATATTTTTGTTCAGTATAGAATCTCATTCTAGTTCTGTGGTTGACACGTCGCAGAACTGCATAGTGGTCACTCACATTAAATTGAAGCTGTGAAGTACACTACATGGTCAACAGTAATGGGCATCGATATGGAAGTGGTCCCCTCTTTGCTGTTATAACAGCCTCCACTCTTCTGGGAAGGCTTTTCACTAGATGTTGGAACGTTGCTGTTATAACAGCCACTCTTCTGGGAAGGCTTTCCTCTAGATGTTGGAACATTGCTGCTATAACAGCCTCCACTTTTCTGGGAAGGCTTTCCACTAGATGTTGGAACATTGCTGCTATAACAGCCTCCACTCTTCTGGGAAGGCTTTCCACTAGATGTTGGAACGTTGCTGTTAGAACAGCCAGTCTTCTGGGAAGGCTTTCCACTAGATGTTGGAACGTTGCTGCTATAACAGCCTCCACTCTTCTGGGAAGGCTTTCCACTAGATGTTGGAACATTGCTGCTATAACTGCCTCCACTCTTCTGGGAAGGCTTTCCACTAGATGTTGGAACGTTGCTGCTATAACAGCCTCCACTCTTCTGGGAAAGCTTTCCACTAGATGTTGGAACGTTGCTGTTACAACAGCCACTCTTCTGGGAAGGCTTTCCACTAGACGTTGGAACGTTGCTGTTAGAACAGCCACTCTTCTGGGAAGGCTTTCCACTAGATGTTGGAACGTTGCTGCTATAACAGCCTCCACTCTTCTGGGAAGGCTTTCCACTAGATGTTGGAACGTTGCTGCTATAACTGCCTCCACTCTCCTGGGAAGGCTTTCCACTAGATGTTGGAACGTTGCTGTTATAACAGCCACTCTTCTGGGAAGGCTTTCCTCTAGACGTTGGAACGTTGCTGTTATAACAGCCACTCTTCTGGGAAGGCTTTCCACTAGATGTTGGAACGTTGCTGTTACAACAGCCTCCACTCGTCTGGGAAGGCTTTCCACTAGATGTTGGAACGTTGCTGTTACAACAGCCTCCACTCGTCTGGGAAGGCTTTCCACTAGATGTTGGAACGTTGCTGTTACAACAGCCTCCACTCTTCTGGGAAGGCTTTCCACTAGATGTTGGAACGTTGCTGCTATAATAGCCTCCACTCTTCTGGGAAGGCTTTCCACTAGATGTTGGAACGGGGACTTGCTTCCATTGAGCCACGAACATTAGTGAGGTCGGGCACTGATGTTGGGCGATTAGGCCTGGATCGCAGTCAGCGTTCCAATTTATCCCTGTTGTTGAATGGGGTTGAGGTCAGGGCTCTGTGCAGGTCAGTCAAGTTCTTTCACATCAATCTCCACAAACCGTTTCTGCATGGACCTCGCTTTGTGCACAGGCGCATTGTCATTGCTGAAACCGGAAAGGTCCTTCCCCAAACTGTTGCCACAAAATTGGAAGCACAGAATCATCTAGAATGTCATTGTCTGCTGTAGCGTTAAGATTACCCTTCACTGGAACTCGTCCACCAAACTTTACAGTTGACACTGTGCATTGGGGCAGGTAACGTTCTCCTGGCATCAGCCAAACTCAGATTCGTCTGTCGGACTGCCAGATGGTAACGTATGATTCATAACTCCAGAGAACCCGTTTCCACTGCTCCAGAGTCCAATGGCGGCGAGCTTTACACCACTCCAGGAGACGCTTGGCATTGCGCATGGTGATCTTAGGCTTGTGTGCGGCTGCTCGGCCACGGAAACCCATTTCATTAAGCTCCAGAAAAACAGTTAATGTGCTGACGTTGCTTCCAGAAGGCAGTTTGGAACTCGGTAGTGAGTGTTGCAACCGAGGACAGACTATTTTTATGCACTACGCTCTTCAGCAATTGGCGGTCCTGTTTTGTGAGGTTGTGTGGCCTACCACTTCGTGGTTGAGCCGTTGTTGCTCCAAGAAGTTTCCACTTCACAGTAACAGCACTTACGCTTAAATGGGGCAGCTCTAGCAGGGCAGACATTTTTTATTTATTTATTTATTTATTTATTTTACCTTTATTTAACTAGGCAAGTCAGTTAAGAACAAATTCTTATTTTCAATGACGGCCTAGGAACAGTGGGTTAACTGCCTGTTCAGGGGCAGAACGACAGATTTGTACCTTGTCAGCTCGGGGGTTTGAACTTGCAACCTTCCGGTTACTAGTCCATTTTAGTAACTGACTAGTTGCAAAGGTGGCATCCAATGACAGTGCCACGTTGAAAGTCACTGAGCTCCTCAGTACGGGCCATTCTATTGCCAATGTTTCAATATGGAGATTGCATGGCTGTGTGCTTGATTTATATACACCTGTCAGCAACAGGTGTGGCTGAAATAGCCAAATCTACTCATTTGAAGGGGTGTCCACATACGTCTGCAGTATCCCCATTGACTTACGTTAAGGGGATGTCACTCCTACGCAACACTAGTATATATAATAATAATATAATAATAACACTAGTCCCAGTCAGTGTTCAGATGGGTGGTCCGGGGATGTTGCCATGCTCTACCAACTATACAGGACCACCAGTGTTGACGCTATATAAAACAATGGGTTATCCCCAAAACCCTTTTTAAGGAAGGCACAGATTCTCTGGTATCACACATCTTTTGCCTGGGATGGTGCAGGTTCCTTGGTGGAAGAGTCGGGTAACATCTCACAGCAAGAACTGGAAAATATGGTGCAGTTCATGAGGAGGAGATGCATTGCAGTTCTTAATGCAGCTGGTGGCCACACCAGATACTGACTGTTACTTTTGATTTTGACCCCCACCCCCTTTGTTCAGGGACACAATATTAAATTTCTGCTAGTCACATGTCTGTGGAACTTGTTGTTGAATCTTGTTATGTTCATACAAATATTTCCGGATGTTAAATTTGCTGAAAATAAATGCACTTGACAGTGAGAGGAAGTTTATTTTTTTGCTGAGTTTTTATTAATTTTGGGGACAGGTCGATAAGTAAACATTCATGGCAATTTAGCTAGCTAGTTTGCCCTGGGATATAAACATTGGGTTGTTATTTTACCTGAAATACGTAAAGTCCTCTACTCTGACAATTAATCCACAGAGAAAAGGGTAGTTTGTTTTTCAAGTAATGTCTCCTCCTTCAGGCTTCTTCTTCTTCTTTTTGTTTGGACTTTATATGGCGGTTGACAACCAACTCTAAGGTGCATTACCACCACCTACTGGACTGGAGTGTGAACCTCAGTTCATCATCTTTCAATCACCCACGTGGGTATATGGTCCTAAAAACCAATGAGGAGATGGGAGAGGCGAGACTTGCAGCACATCAAGCGTCACAAACAGTACCACGTTCTATTTTAGCGCCCGTCTACTCAGACGTGCGCGAGCCGTGTGGTCAGCATGTGGGCCTCTCACATTAAACGACCAACTTTCCTGTAGTTGTTTAGCACCACTATGCTGGCATGACAAACGATGTGGCGCAGTACGGGCTCCCACAATACAAGATTCATCACTTGGTCGTGAGGATTCTCCATACCACAGTATCTTGTGAAAACAATGATGTGACGATGTGATAAGATAGCTATCTAAACCTTCTGTAGCTCAGTTGGTAGAGCATTGGTAGAGCATGGCGCTTGTAACGGCAGGGTAGTGGGTTCGATCCCCGGTACCACCCATACGTAGAATGTATGCACACATGACTGTAAGTCGCTTTGGATAAAAGCGTCTGCTAAATGGCATATATTATTATTATATATTATATATTAAACCGAGCTGTGGCTCAAAGCAGCCTCAGGAATATGTTCAGTCATACAGAGTTGAAATATCTAGCCGACACATTAACATTGATTGTGAACTACATACTAGTGGTAGTCATCGCTGCTGCTCGAGAGTCTACACATTCTGGGTGATGGGATACCATACAAATGAGGAATACTAGTAATTAAATCAGATTTCTGTGAGTGGTACCACGTCATCTCACTGGCTTCTCTGGCGAGCTCTCATTGGCTATTGCTCATCACTGTTCTCAAAAACTTGCCGACGTACATCTCACACTAAAACAGATTTTGTGCCAATAAAAACAAACATGTTAGAACATTTTTGGGACGTCTGGGAAGGCTCAAAGCCTGGATCGGTATCCCTCAGACTGCGTCTCTGACCAGCTCACATTAAACAAGCTCCGGGGACGGACTGCGCCGTGAGTAGGCAACGACTGTCACACCCTGGCCTTAGTTTTCTTTGTTTTCTTTATTATGTTGGTTAGATCAGGGTCTGACAAGGGTGGTTTGTGTAGTTTTTGTATTGTCTAGGTGGTTTTGGATGTTTATGGGGTTTCTAGTCTAGGGGTTTGTATGTCTATGGTTGCCTAGATTGGTTCTCAATCAGAGGCAGCTGTTTATCGTTGTCTCTGATTGGAGACCATATTTAGGCAGCCATATTCCTTGGATAGTTTTTTGGGTTATTGTCTATGTGTAGTTGCCTGTCAGTATTCGTGTCTCATAGCGTCATGTTTGTTTTGTATAGTTTGTTCAGTGTTTTATTCTTCATTAAAAGAAGTATGTGTTCTTATCACGCTGCGCCTTGGTCTCCTCGTTATGACGAACGTGACAACGACATGGGGATTTTGTCTCCGGTCTCAATTGAGGGGCTCCCCGCCTCAATAAGCCCTTATATAGGCCATCTTTACCAGTATCTAACAAGAAGGCTGCCCCCCCCCCCATTATCCCTTATATAGGCCATCTTTACCAGTATCTAACAAGAAGGCTGCCCCCCCCCCCATTATCCCTTATATAGGCCATCTTTAGCTCAGTAGAGCATCTAACAGGGTAGTGGGTTCGAGGGACCACCCATACGTAGAATGTATGCACACATGACTGTAAGTCCTTTGGATAAAAGCGTCTGCTAAATGGCATATATTATTATTATATTATCTTTATCAGTATCTAACAAGAAGGCTGTCCCCCCCCATTATCCCTTATATAGGCCATCTTTACCATTATCTAACAAGAAGGCTGCCCCCCATTATCCCTTATATAGGCCATCTTTACCAGTATCTAACAAGAAGGCTGCCCCCCCATTATCCCTTATATAGGCCATCTTTACCAGTATCTAACAAGAAGGCTGCCCCCCCCCATTATCCCTTATATAGACCATCTTTACCAGTATCTAACAAGAAGGCTGCCCCCCCCATTATCCCTTATATAGACCATCTTTACCAGTATCTAATAAGAAGGCTGCCCCCCATTATCCCTTATATAGGCCATCTTTACCAGTATCTAACAAGAAGGCTGCCCCCCCCCCAATAAGCCCTTATATAGGCCATCTTTACCAGTATCTAACAAGAAGGTTGCCCCCCATTATCCCTTATATAGGCCATCTTTACCAGTATCTAACAGGAAGGCTGCCCCCCCCCATTATCCCTTATATAGGCCATCTTTACCAGTATCTAACAAGAAGGTTGCCCCCCCATTATCCCTTATATAGGCCATCTTCACCAGTATCTAACAAGAAGGCTGCCCCCCCATTATCCCTTATATAGGCCATCTTCACCAGTATCTAACAAGAAGGCTGCCCCCCCCCATTATCCCTTATATAGGCCATCTTTACCAGTATCTAACAAGAAGGCTGCCCCCCCCCATTATCCCTTATATAGGCCATCTTTACCAGTATCTAACAAGAAGGCTGCCCCCCCAATAAGCCCTTATATAGGCCATCTTTACCAGTGTCTAACAAGAAGGCTGCCCCCCATTATCCCTTATATAGGCCATCTTTACCAGTATCTAACAAGAAGGCTGCCCCCCCCCCCAATAAGCCCTTATATAGGCCATCTTTACCAGTGTCTAACAAGAAGGCTGCCCCCCCCCATTATCCCTTATATAGGCCATCTTTACCAGTATCTAACAGGAAGGCTGCCCCCCCATTATCCCTTATATAGGCCATCTTTACCAGTATCTAACAAGAAGGTTGCCCCCATTATCCCTTATATAGGCCATCTTTACCAGTATCTAACAAGAAGGCTGCCCCCCATTATCCCTTATATAGGCCATCTTCACCAGTATCTAACAAGAAGGCTGCCCCCCCATTATCCCTTATATAGGCCATCTTTACCAGTATCTAACAAGAAGGCTGCCCCCCCATTATCCCTTATATAGGCCATCTTTACCAGTATCTAACAAGAAGGCTGCCCCCCCCCCCCATAAGCCCTTATATAGGCCATCTTTACCAGTGTCTAACAAGAAGGCCCCCCCCCCCCCCCCATTATCCCTTATATAGGCCATCTTTACCATTATCTAACAAGAAGGCTGCCCCCCCATTATCCCTTATATAGGCCATCTTTACCAGTATCTAACAAGAAGGCTGCCCCCCATTATCCCTTATATAGGCCATCTTTACCAGTATCTAACAAGAAGGCTGCCCCCCCCCATTATCCCTTATATAGACCATCTTTACCAGTATCTAACAAGAAGGCTGCCCCCCCCCCATTATCCCTTATATAGACCATCTTTACCAGTATCTAATAAGAAGGCTGCCCCCCCATTATCCCTTATATAGGCCATCTTTACCAGTATCTAACAAGAAGGCTGCCCCCCCCAATAAGCCCTTATATAGGCCATCTTTACCAGTATCTAACAAGAAGGTTGCCCCCCCATTATCCCTTATATAGGCCATCTTTACCAGTATCTAACAGGAAGGCTGCCCCCCCATTATCCCTTATATAGGCCATCTTTACCAGTATCTAACAAGAAGGTTGCCCCCCCCATTATCCCTTATATAGGCCATCTTCACCAGTATCTAACAAGAAGGCTGCCCCCCCATTATCCCTTATATAGGCCATCTTCACCAGTATCTAACAAGAAGGCTGCCCCCCCCCCATTATCCCTTATATAGGCCATCTTTACCAGTATCTAACAAGAAGGCTGCCCCCATTATCCCTTATATAGGCCATCTTTACCAGTATCTAACAAGAAGGCTGCCCCCCCCATTATCCCTTATATAGGCCATCTTTACCAGTATCTAACAAGAAGGCTGCCCCCCCCCATTATCCCTTATATAGGCCATCTTTACCAGTATCTAACAAGAAGGCTGCCCCCCCCATTATCCCTTATATAGGCCATCTTTACCAGTATCTAACAAGAAGGCTGCCCCCCCCCATTATCCCTTATTAGGCCATCTTTACCAGTATCTAACAAGAAGGCTGCCCCCCCCCCAATTAGGCCATCTTTACCAGTGTCTAACAAGAAGGCTGCCCCCCATTATCCCTTATATAGGCCATCTTTACCAGTATCTAACAAGAAGGCTGCCCCCCCCCCCCATTATCCCTTATATAGGCCATCTTCACCAGTATCTAACAAGAAGGCTGCCCCCCCCCCAATAAGCCCTTATATAGGCCATCTTTACCAGTGTCTAACAAGAAGGCTGCCCCCCCCCATTATCCCTTATATAGGCCATCTTTACCAGTATCTAACAAGAAGGCTGACCCCCCCCCCCCAATAAGCCCTTATATAGGCCATCTTTACCAGTGTCTAACAAGAAGGCTGCCCCCCCCCATTATCCCTTATATAGGCCATCTTTACCAGTATCTAACAAGAAGGTTGCCCCCCCCCACAATAAGCCCTTATATAGGCCATCTTTACCGGTATCTAACAAGAAGGTTGCCCCCCCACAATAAGCCCTTATATAGGCCATCTTTACCAGTATCTAACAAGAAGGCTGCCCCCCCATTATCCCTTATATAGGCCATCTTTACCAGTATCTAACAAGAAGGCTGCCCCCCCCCATTATCCCTTATATAGGCCATCTTTACCAGTATCTAACAAGAAGGCTGCCCCCCCCCATTATCCCTTATATAGGCCATCTTTGCCAGTATCTAATAAGAAGGCTGCCCCCCAATAAGCCCTTATATAGGCCATCTTTACCGGTATCTAATAAGAAGGCTGCCCCCCCAATAAGCCCTTATATAGGCCATCTTTACCGGTATCTAACAAGAAGGCTGCCCCCCACAATAAGCCCTTATATAGGCCATCTTTACCAGTATCTAACAAGAAGGCTCCCCCCAATAAGCCCTTATATAGGCCATCTTTACCAGTATCTAACAAGAAGGCTGCCCCCCCAATAAGCCCTTATATAGGCCATCTTTACCAGTATCTAACAAGAAGGTTGCCCCCCAATAAGCCCTTATATAGACCATCTTTACCAGTATCTAACAAGAAGGCTGCCCCCCCATTATCCCTTATATAGACCATCTTTACCAGTATCTAACAAGAAGGCTGCCCCCCAATAAGCTCTTATATAGACCATCTTTACCAGTATCTAACAAGAAGGCTGCCCCCCCATTATGCCTTATATAGACCATCTTTACCAGTATCTAACAAGAAGGCTGCCCCCCCCCATTATCCCTTATATAGGCCATCTTTACCAGTATCTAACAAGAAGGCTGCCCCCCATTATCCCTTATATAGGCCATCTTTCCCAGTATCTAACAAGAAGGCTGCCCCCATTATCCCTTATATAGGCCATCTTTACCAGTATCTAACAAGAAGGCTGCCCCCCCCCCCCCCCATTATCCCTTATATAGGCCATCTTTACCAGTATCTAACAAGAAGGCTGCCCCCCCCAATAAGCCCTTATATAGGCCATCTTTACCAGTATCTAACAAGAAGGCTGCCCCCCCATTATCCCTTATATAGGCCATCTTTACCAGTATCTAACAAGAAGGGTCCACCCCCCCCCCCCCCATTATCCCTTATATAGGCCATCTTTACCAGTATCTAACAAGAAGCCCCCCCCCCCCCATTATCCCTCAGTTGGTCAGCATGGCGCTTGTAACGCCAGGGTAGTGGGTTCGATTCCCGGGACCACCCATATGTAGAATGTATGCACACATGACTGTAAGTCGCTTTGGATAAAAGCGTCTGCTAAATGGCATATATTATTATTTATTATATTAGGCCATCTTTACCAGTATCTAACATGAAGGCTGCCCCCCCCTCCCAAATAAGATACACCAGTTTCTTAGCCTGTTCTTTATAATACAGTTATTATTAGTCATTAAGACTGGCTGATCTTCCTGCTGATTGTCATAGTATTTTAGTATCCTGGTTTCAGATGTATTGCCATAGGAGTTGGCAAGACGCCACTAACAGATACATCGGCACATTTAACACTGACTGGAGGATACAGTATTGATGTTGGTGACTTTTGGTCCATTTTTTTATGTGGGTCTCTATTTTAGCCAGAATTGAATGTTTTCCAAATGGCACCCTATTACTTTAGGATAGTGCACTGTTTTTCAAAGGGTTTAGGGAACCCTTTAAAGGGTTTGGGGAGCCATTTAGGATGCAGGCGCTGTTTCTGTCAAACGTGGGAGGGGGAGAGGAAAGGGGACGAGGAACACATCAGCCTCTCTCTCTCTCTCTCTTTCTTCCTTCTCTTCTCTCTCTCTCTCTCTCTCTCTCTCTCTCTCTCTCTCTCTCTCTCTCTCTCTCTCTCTCTCTCTTTCTCTTACTCCTTCTCTCACTCTTTCTCTCCCTGTCCTTCTCTCTCCCTCCTCCTCTCTCTCTTTCTTCCCTCCCTCTCTCTCTCTCTCTCTTTCTCTTACTCCTTCTCTCACTCTTTCTCTCCCTGTCCTTCTCTCTCCCTCCTCCTCTCTCTCTTTCTTCCCTCCTCTCTCTCTCTCTCTCTCTCTCTGCCTCTCTCTCTCATCATGTCTGTTCCACTATTTATATTCCTCTCTCTCGCTTTCTTTCTCTCTCTTTCTCCCCCTCTCATCCTCTCTCTCTCATCCTTCTGTCTGTTTCACTATTTCTCTTTCTCTCTCCCTTCTCTGACATGGAGCAGTAATGAGGAGCGAACAGTATCTTGCTAAATATTTTATGACAGCACACAAACAGCAAGAAAGATAGAAAGGAGTAAAAGAAGGAAAGAAGGAGAGAGAGAAATGCCTACTTGTGCAGTATCACAGTATTCCTGCCTGGTGTCTTTGATAGTCTGCGTTCTCCTGCTCTCCAACAGATGCCACAGGTCATTACGTCTTATGCTGAGAGACACAGCTCACCTGTTTTCTTTGTGAATTTTGAATAACGGAATGACGAAAAAAGGGGTTAGAAGCTCTTCTCTGGCTGAGGAGGGAATTGTGAGGCAGCAGTTTGCAGTTTTGAAACTTCGGCTTCAGCAGGTGTCAGGGAAACTTTTTTCCAAGTAAAGTATAAAACAAAAATTCACCTACATCATTGAAACTGACAGAGTTTCTCCATTTTGTTCTGAAGTATTTTGGGGAACCACTATTCAGCAATCTTCAGCTCTATTCTGACTGGTAAAAATAGACTGGCAACAACAACAAAGTATCCTGCGTGCATCATTCTTGCTAGCCTGCTGAGCTTAAGCCTAGACATTTTGCTCTGGAAGCTAACACAAGTTTTCAGGTCTCAGACAAATTTACTAATCACATGAGCGTGGTTCACTGACCAAACGTTACATATACATTCAGGTCAAAAATGATTGGCACTTTTGATAAAGATTAGCAAAACATATTTGTATTTTTACTTTATACTAATACAATTGCTCAGAGAAATATATATATATTTTTTTACAAGTTATCTCCTTTTTCTTTCTCAAAAAGAACAGGTAAAATGATTGGCACCCCTGTTTTCAATAACTTTCAATACCTCACCTTGCGAGGACAACAACACTGAGTCGTTTTCTAACATGCTTTATGAGATTAGAGAACACATTGGGAGAGATCGTAGACCATTCCTCCTATACAGAATCTTTCCAGATCCTTGATATCCTTCGACTGCTCTTTTCAATTCAAACCACAGGGTCCATAGGGTCCAAGTTCGGAGACTGAGATGACCATTGCAAAATGTACATCATTTTGTATTTATTTTTTAAATAACACAATTTCCTTGTGGATTTTGACCTGTGCTTGGGGATATTGTCTTCATTTGAGGCCAAGTGTCAGCCTCCTGGCAGTGGAAACCAGATTTTTTGGCTGACATGACCTAGTACTGGGTAAAGTTCATGATGCCGTCGTTTGCCTTTAAGAAAGGTCCCCAGGACGAGTGGAAGCAAAATAGCCCCATAACATCAAAGATTCACCGGCATATGTTATAGTAGGGATGAGGTTCATTTTCTAAATATGCATCATTCTTTCAACGCCAAACTTTGGTGTGGCCAAAGACCTCTATTTTCATGCCATATCTGGTTAAGCACAGGTTCCGATCCAAGTGCCGATGTCGTTTAGCGATCTCCAGCCATTTACACTTCTTGGATGGAAATAGAGCTTCATTCTCCCAATTATCCAGCATGTTAACTCAGCACATACTAAACTGAACAGATAGGGGGGGCCATACTAAAATAGTAAAAACTAAAATACTAAATATACTAATTAATAATACTAAACTAAAATACTAAATATACTAATACATAATACTATAATACTAAACTATAATACAAAATATACTAATAAATGATACTATAACACTAAACTAAAATACTAAATATACTAATAAATAATACTAAACTAAAATACTAAATAGACTAATAAATAATACTATAATACTAAACTAAAATACTAAATATACTAATAAATAATACTAAACTAAAATACTAAATATACTAATAAATAATACTAAACTAAAATACTAAATATACTAATAAATAATAATATAATACCAAATATACTAATAAATAATACTATAATACTAAACTAAAATACTAAATATACTAATACATAATACTATAATACTAAAGTAAAATACGAAATATACTAATACATAATACTATAATACTAAACTAAAATACTAAATATAGCCATAAATAATACTAAACTAAAATACTAAATATACTAATACATAATACTATAATACCAACTATACTAATAAATAATACTATAATACCAAATATACTAATAAATGATACTATAATACTAAACCAAAATACTAAATATAGTCATAAATAATACTAAACTAAAATACTAAATATAGTCATAAATAATACTATAATACTAAATATACTAATAAATGATACTATAATACTAAACTAAAATAGTAAATATAGTCATAAATAATACTAAACTAAAATACTAAATATACTAATACATAATACTATAATACTAAACTAAAATACTAAATATATATATATATATACTAAATATAGTCATAAATAATACTATAATACTAAACTAAAATACTAAATATAGTCATAAATAATACTATAATACAAACTAAAATACTAAATATACTAATAAATGATACTATAGTACGAAACTAAAATACTAAATAATACCATGATACTACAAGTGTAGCAGGTTGTACAACATTGAATGAGAATGGTAAATTACTGTAATTAATACATGCATTAACAGAAATGAACATAACCAATTTTTAATTAAACCTTTATTTAACTAGACAAGTCAGTTAAGAACAAATTCTTATTTACAATGACGGCCTACACCGGCCAAACCCGGACGACGCTGGGC
>NC_060190.1:76293601-76328601 GCF_021184085.1 Oncorhynchus gorbuscha | reverse complement strand
AGGGTAAACTGGGATATGACTAAAGAGTTCATCAGGGTAAACTGTGATATGACTAAAGAGTTAATCAGGGTAAACTGTGATATGACTAAAGAGTTAATCAGGGTAAACTGGGATATGACTAAAGAGTTCATCAGGGTAAACTGTGATATGACTAAAGAGTTTATCAGGGTGATTTTCCCAGAAATAGATAGGTATTTTCCTTTCAATGGAAGCAAGATTTGATCTATTTTTGCTAACTTTCTATACAAATTTATTGCAGTGAGATGATGTATTTATTTCTGGATATGAATACAGAGTATGTCCACATCTCCGTCAGACCATGTTATTGGTAAACTACACCGTAATGTAAAAGTTGTATTTTTTTGTGATCCAATACGTAATCATAATCTGGTTGTAATCCAGAGAGGTGTGAAAGAGTATCTAGATCCTCTATGAGGCTGTGGAGGGATCCACATTGTGGATTTAAAAACTCAGACAGGTGATCACTAGGCAACAGGCTTCTGGAACGGAACATCTTTTATCCATGGACTCAGACAGGTGATCGCTAGGCAACAGGCTTCTGGAACGGAACATCTTTTATCCATGGACTCAGACAGGTGATCGCTAGGCAACAGGCTTCTGGAACGGAACATCTTTTATCCATGGACTCAGACAGGTGATCGCTAGGCAACAGGCTTCTGGAATGGAACAGAACATCTTTTATCCATGGACTCAGACAAGTGATCGCTAGGCAACAGGCTTCTGGAATGGAACAGAACATCTTTTATCTATGGACTCAGACAGGTGATCGCTAGGCAACAGGCTTCTGGAATGGAAAGGAACATCTTTTATCCATCCATGGACTCAGACAGGTGATCGCTAGGCAACAGGCTTCTGGAATGGAACAGAACATCTTTTATCTATGGACTCAGACAGGTGATCGCTAGGCAACAGGCTTCTGGAATGGAAAGGAACATCTTTTATCCATCCATGGACTCAGACAGGTGATCGCTAGGCAACAGGCTTCTGGAATGGAAAGGAACATCTTTTATCCATCCATGGACTCAGACAGGTGATCGCTAGGCAACAGGCTTCCGGAATGGAACGGAACAAAATGGCATCCTATTTCCTACGTAAAGAGGTACACTCACCATTTGGGATGCAGGCGGGGCATGATTAACCATCTAATGTGGTGCTTGATACAGGGGGAGGACAGCTGCATTGTAACATTTGATTTGACTCAGGGCAGTTCACAATGCCACTTCTGATTGACCATTTCATTTCCTGTTGAGGTTTTTTTGAGATTGTGACGAGGCAATCTAAAATACCACATATTGTTCATTATGTAGCTTCTATAGACGTACGGTTCATTGTTTAGTATATATGACATATATCAAGATCCATGTAGTCCTTGACCTATTATTCGGTATATATAAAGTGAGAATATAAATATTCTAAACATTTCTCATTAACCCACAACTCAAGTTTCTCAAGGCATCATAATCCACCTCTATATTTGCTCATACATGATGATCCATCCTCAGAAAGATCCCAGATTTAACTCTCACACACAGAGTGGGTGGAAAGCTGTGCATTTTAAGCTGCTGTGTGTGTGTGTGTGTGTGTGTGTGTGTGTGTGTGTGTGTGTGTGTGTGTGTGTGTGTGTGTGTGTGTGTGTGTGTGTGTGTGTGTGTGTGTGTGTGTGTGTGTGTGTGTGTGTGTGTGTGTGTGTGTGTGTGTGTGTGTGTGTGTGTGCTTCAAGCGTGGTGTAAAGATTAAACCTGATTTCCATTTTCACCAATAGCTAGTGTAGAAGATAGAGCAGCAACACAAAGCGTGTCACAGTAAACAGAGACAGGAGACTATAAGCCAGGCTTTCCAATGTAAAGATGAAGTAAAAATAGATTTCCCTGTGTTGAATGGGATCTGTCAGAGACTGAGCTAGCGTAGCGGAAGGCTAACAGCATTGCTACAGCACTGCTTTCCTGAGACCTAGAAGTACTGAGACTGAGCTAGCGTAGCGGAAGGCTAACAGCATTGCTACAGCACTGCTTTCCTGAGACCTAGAAGTACTGAGACTGAGCTAGCATAGCGGAAGGCTAACAGCATTGCTACAGCACTGCTTTCCGGAGTCCTAGAAGTACTGAGACTGAGCTAGCGTAGCGGAAGTCAAACAGCATTGCTACAGCACTGCTTTCCTGAGACCTAGAAGTACTGAGACTGAGCTAGCGTAGCGGAAGGCTAACAGCATTGCAACAGCACTGCTTTCCGGAGTCCTAGAAGTACTGCCACGCTAGCAGACCTGTAATTCCTTGAGCGATGGTTTGAGCCATTCTGGAGCGCCAAATAGTCAAAGTTTGTACTTGTACGACTATACCATTTGTTCTATTGAGCCAGGCAAGCTTAATCAAGCCCAGCTGAAATGTCTTAAATGATTTGAAATACTATTTGAAACCAGGTCTGCACATTAGCATTAGACAAGCTTCTGGATAACAGATTCCCAGCCAGAAGGAGGCAGAGGAAGGATAGGCCATCAATTATTGGGTAACATGTTAATTAATAAAGATGTTTTGTAACATAAAGCCAGACCCAATTCTCTCCCAACCCATTCCCCTCGGCTCCAATGCTTTGATGTTTGTACATCTGAAGGTTCTGGATAGGTACATATGAGCAGTGTAGTGCTGGATTATACAGCATGTAAGAGTTGCACAAATCATTGAAACTTGTAGACCTTAGAACGAGACTAAATGTAATTAATATTCAATGTAATTAACAGTCTCATTTCCCAAAGCTATGTATCGCTGATTTAATTATTTCTTTCAGATTTGATTAGGGCAGCAGGTAGCCTAGCGGTTAGCGCGTTGGGCCAGTAACGGAAAGGTTGTATGTTCGAATACCTGAGCCGGCAAGGTGAAAAATCTGTCTGATGTGTCCTTGAGCAATGTACTTAACCCTAATTTCATCCAGGGGTGTTGTACTACTATGGCTGACAGTGTAAAACAACACATTATACTGCATCTATCATACTACCATGGCTGACCTGGTAAAACAACACATTTCACTGCACTTATCAGGTAAATGTATCAATAAAAAAATAATTACAATTTTACTTATCAGGTGTTAGAATCGCTGAAGTAAGAACTATCTGATGCCTTTAGTTCAATCAGTAACAGACAGTAACTATGACATCATCAGTAACAGACAGTAACTATGACATCATCAGTAACAGACAGTAACTGTGACATCATCAGTAACAGACAGTAACTGTGACATCATCAGTAACAGACAGTAACTGTGACATCATCAGTAACAGACAGTAACTGCGACATCATCAGTAACAGACAGTAACTGTGACATCATCAGTAACAGACAGTAACTGTGACATCATCAGTAACAGACAGTAACTGTGACATCATCAGTAACAGACAGTAACTGTGACATCATCAGTAACAGACAGTAACTATAACAAGTAACAATAGCCAAACATTTTGGTAAGTTAAAAGCCTTTTTTACATGAGTGTTTTTCACAGGTTATTTGGGGACAATAAACAAATAACATACTCTACCGGTCAAAGGTTTTGCAACAGCTACTCATTCAAGAGTTTCTCTTTATTTTTACTATTTTCTACATTGTAGAATAATAGTGAAGACATCAAAACTATGAAACAACATATATGGAATCATGTAGTAACCAAAAAAGTGTTAAACAAATCATGACTGTAAGTCGCTTTGGATAAAAGCGTCTGCTAAATGGCATATATTATTATTATATGATTATATTATATGTTTGGGTAGGCCAGGGTGTGACATGGGTTTATATGTTGTTTTTCGTATTGGGGTTTGTAGTATTTGGGATCGCGGCTGTTTAGGGGTGTTGTATAGGCTTGGCTGCCTGAGGCGATTCTCAATCAGAGTCAGGTGATTCTCGTTGTCTCTGATTGGGAACCGTATTTAGGCAGCCTTAGTTTCGCTTTGTATTTCGTGGGTGATTGTTCCTGTCTCTGTGTAGTGTTCACCAGATAGGCTCTAATAGGTTTCACGTTCCGTTTGTTGTTTTTGTATTTATGAGTTATTTTATGTGTCGTTCCGTTTTCCTTCATTAAAGTCATGAGTAACCAACACGCTGCATTTCGGTCCGACTCTCTTTCCACAAACGTAGAACGCCGTTACACTGTCCTTGCATTTATGGCAGTATAAGTTGTTGTTACAGTATAACCTACAGTATATTAATCATCAATCAGTTCAATTAGATATCAGTAACCGGAAGGTTGCAAGTTCAAACCCCCGAGCTGACAAGGTACAAATCTGTCATGTTAACCCACTGTTCCTAGGCAGTCATTGAAAATAAGAATTTGTTCTTAACTGACTTGCCTACTTAAATAAAGGTTAAAAAAATAAAAATCAATCAGCCTGGAACCCTGTAAGAATCAGGGATCAAGTTGTTTTTATGTAGAGATCTCAGAAATGCAGTGTAACTACATAATATTATCCTTATGTTAGGGGGTGAAAACAGTTTTCAGTTTGAAAAAATCTAATGCTTCTAACTGAAAGAAAAGTCACCTTATATTGTATCTTAAAACCTAAATTTATACTGTCATTTAATGTGGTTCTTCAATAATTATGCATCATTCTTGTTGGATGCGTTGCTGGTGTCGAGCTGTTTTAATTACGCTGTGACATTTTCACACGTCATCATCTGATCCAGGAAGGAGTTTTCTGAATGACAGTCGAGTGATGACATCATCATCTGATCCAGGAAGGAGTTTTCTGAATGACAGTCGAGTGATGACATCATCATCTGATCCAGGAAGGAGTTTTCTGAATGACAGTCGAGTGATGACATCATCATCTGATCCAGGAAGGAGTTTTCTGAATGACAGTCAAGTGATGACGTCATCATTTGATCCAGGAAGGAGTTTTCTGAATGACAGTCAAGTGATGACGTCATCATCTGATCCAGGAAGGAGTTTTCTGAATGACAGCCGAGGGATGAACAGCTGTTGTGACAGTGCATTCAAAGCAACAACTGCTCAAATGTTGGAAAAAAAAGGTGTTCCCGAGGAACGTACAGAATGTTTTCACTGGTGAAGACCGTTACACTGGTGAAGACAGTTACACTGGTGAAGACAGTTACACCAGTGAAGACAGTTACACCGTTAAAGACAGTTACACCGTTAAAGACAGTTACACCGTTGAAGACCGTTACACCGTTGAAGACAGTTACACCAGTGAAGACAGTTACACTGGTGAAGACCGTTACACCGTTGAAGACAGTTACACCAGTGAAGACAGTTACACTGGTGAAGACCGTTACACCGGTGAAGACAGTTACACCGTTAAAGACAGTTACACCGTTAAAGACAGTTACACCGTTGAAGACCGTTACACCGTTGAAGACAGTTACACCAGTGAAGACAGTTACACTGGTGAAGACCGTTACACCGTTGAAGACAGTTACACCAGTGAAGACAGTTACACTGGTGAAGACTGTTACACCGTTGAAGACAGTTACACCAGTGAAGACAGTTACACTGGTGAAGACCGTTACACCGGTGAAGACAGTTACACCAGTGAAGACCGTTACACCGTTAAAGACAGTTACACCAGTGAAGACAGTTACACCGGTGAAGACAGTTACACTGGTGAAGACAGTTACACCGTTGAAGACCGTTACACCGTTGAAGACAGTTACACCGGTGAAGACAGTTACACCGGTGAAGACAGTTACACCGTTGAAGACAGTTACACCGGTGAAGACAGTTACACCGTTGAAGACAGTTACACCGTTAAAGACAGTTACACCGTTAAAGACAGTTACACCGTTGAAGACCGTTACACCGTTGAAGACCGTTACACCGGTGAAGACAGTTACACCGGTGAAGACAGTTACACCGTTGAAGACAGTTACACCGTTAAAGACAGTTACACCGGCGAAGACAGTTACACCGTTAAAGACAGTTACACCGGCGAAGACAGTTACACCGTTAAAGACAGTTACACCGGTGAAGACAGTTACACCGGTGAAGACAGTTACACCGTTGAAGACAGTTACACCATTAAAGACAGTTACACCGGCGAAGACAGTTACACCGTTAAAGACAGTTACACCGGTGAAGACAGTTACACCGGTGAAGACAGTTACACCGTTGAAGACAGTTACACCGTTGAAGACAGTTACACTGGTGAAGACAGTTACACTGGTGAAGACAGTTACACCGGTGAAGACAGTTACACTGGTGAAGACAGTTACACCGGTGAAGACAGTTACACTGGTGAAGACAGTTACACCGGTGAAGACAGTTACACCGTTAAAGACAGTTACACCGGTGAAGACAGTTACACCGGTGAAGACAGTTACACCACTGATCTGTACTTCTCCACAACTTTGTCCCTGAACTGTTTAGAGAGCTCCTTGGTCTTCATAGTGCAGCTTGCTTGGTGGTGCCCCTTGCTTAGTGGTGTTGCAGACTCTGGAGCCTTTCAGAACATATACTGAGATCATGTGACAGATCATGTGACACTTAGATTGCACACAGGTAGACTTTATTTAACTAATTGTGTGACTTCTGAAGGTAATTGGTTGCACCAGACCTTATTTAGGGGCTTCATAGCAAAGGGGATGGGCTTCATGGAAAAGGGGAGGGGCTTCATAGCAAAGGGGGTGAATACATACACACCACTTTTCCTTTTTGAAACAAGTAGGATTTTTTTTGTTTATGTCCATTACATGAAATCCAAATAAAAATATATTTCAATTACAGGTTATAATGTAATAAAATAGGAAAAACACCAAAGTGGGGATTTGCCCCTGGGGCAGCAGGGTAGCCTAGTGGTTAGAGCGTTGGACTAGTAACCGGAAGGTTGTAAGTTCAAATCCCCGAGCTGACAAGGTATAAATCTGCCCCTGAACAGGCAGTTAACCCACTGTTCCTAGGCCGTCATTGAAAATAAGAATTTGTTCTTAACTGACTTGCCCAGTTAAATAAAGGTAAAAAAGTACTATTGCAAGGCAATGGAAGTTGAAACGTTTTATTGTTTAAACACCAGATGTTATAGAGTAATACATAATAATGAAGACAATATTGTCAGATAAGTGGCCCGGATTCTGTCACTGTTTTAATCATATTCTATGTCTCTCTATTGTGCCTGAATGTGACACACTTGAGTGGGGGTTGAGTGAAAGACTATAGCTGTATTTGAAATCAGCATATCCCCAATAGGTAATGAATATCATCACAAGTCAGAGAGGTTTATGGTAATAGAGACTACAAGGAGTCATCCGATGCATCATGTTTTCTCCTTCTATTAGTTTCTTTCAATGTTTCCTCGTATATGGTCGCGTTTTACCTCAGACGCCATGTTGTCTCTTGACTTGGCTCTAGTGTTGACTGGTACAATGATGGTCATTGAAGATCTGTGTTTCATCTTGTAGTGTTGGGTGGGGGGGGGACTGTTTAATTTCCTTTCATGATACATGTTGTGTGCTAAACTGTGTGCTAATCTGTGTACTAATCTGTGTACTAATCTGTGTGCTAATCTGTGTACTAATCGGTGTGCTAATCTGTGTGCTAATCTGTGTACTAATCTGTGTGCTAATCTGTGTACTAATCTGTGTGCTAATCTGTGTGCTGATCTGTGTGCTAATTTGTGTACTGATCAGTGTGCTAATTTGTATACTGATCAGTGTGCTAATCTGTGTACTGATCTGTGTGCTAATCTGTGTGGTTATATGTGTGCTAATCTGTGTGGTAATATGTGTGCTAATCTGTGTGCTAATCTGTGTGCTGATCTGAGTGCTAATCTGTGTGCTGATCTGAGTGCTGATCTGTGTACTGATCTGTGTGCTAATCTGTGTGCTAAACTGTGTACTGATTGGTACAGTGTTAGATTTCTCTGTGTGCTGTAGGCTCTGTGTCATTTTTCATCTTGAGAATAGAGAGGTGACTTCTCTCCTCACTTCTGGCCTACACTTACAGTACAGTTCACTGTTTGTTGGGACTAATAAAGCTGATTGCTGTGTTCTGTTGTGTGTGCCGATGTCTGAAAGGTTATTAAACCTATACACACTGTAGTGATTAATAACACTGTCTGGTTGGGAGAGCTGACGCTGCTGCTGGAAGGAACTCAAATAAGGAACCATGTAATTCTGAACAATTCCCGACAACTTTTCTGTCATACAGTGCTGTGATAGAAAGAGAGAGAAGAGGAGAGAGAAGAGGAGACGAGAGATAATATAGGGAAAAGAGAAGGAGAGAGGAGAGAGAAGAGACGAGAGGAGAGAGGAGAGGAGACTAGAGAGATAATATAGGGAAAAGAGGAGAGAAAAAGGTGGGAGGAGAGAGAAGAGGAGAGTAGACAGAGATAATATAGGGAAAAGAGGAGAGAAAAAGGAGGGAGGAGAGAGAAGAGGGGAGTAGACAGAGAGGAGACTAGAGAGATAATATAGGGAAAATAGGAGAGAAAAAGGAGGGAGGAGAGAGAAGAGGATAGTGGACAGAGGAGACTAGAGAGATAATAAAGGGAAAAGAGAAGGAGAGAAAAAGGAGAGAGGAGAGAGAAGAGGAGAATAGACAGAGAGGAGACTAGAGAGATAATATAGGGAAAAGAGGAGAGAAAAAGGAGGGAGGAGAGAGAAGAGGAGAGTGGACAGAGGAGACTAGAGAGATAATAAAGGGAAAAGAGAAGGAGAGAAAAAGGAGAGAGGAGAGAGAAGAGGAGAATAGACAGAGAGGAGACTAGAGAGATAATATAGGGAAAAGAGGAGAGAAAAAGGAGGGAGGAGAGAGAAGAGGAGAGGAGACTAGAGAGATAATATAGGGAAAAGAGGAGAGAAAAATGAGGGAGGAGAGAGAAGAGGAGAGTGGACAGAGGAGACTAGAGAGATAATATAGGGTAAAGAGAAGGAGAGAAAAAGGAGGGAGGAGAGAGAAGAGGAGAGGAGACTAGAGAGATAATATAGGGTAAAGAGAAGGAGAGAAAAAGGAGGGAGGAGAGAGAAGAGGAGAGGAGACTAGAGAGATAATATAGGGAAAAGAGGAGAGAAAAAGGAGGGAGGAGAGAGAAGAGGAGAGTGGACAGAGGAGACTAGAGAGATAATATAGGGTAAAGAGAAGGAGAGAAAAAGGAGAGAGGAGAGAGAAGAGGAGAGGAGACTAGAGAGATAATATAGGGAAAAGAGAAGGAGAGTAGAGAGATAATATAGGAAAAAAGAGAAGGAGAGAAAAAGGAGAGAGGAGAGAGAAGAGGAGAGAGGAGAGAGAGGAGACTAGAGAGATAATATAGGGAAAGAGGAGAGAAAAAGGAGGGAGGAGGGAGAATAGGAGAGTTGACACAGAGTTAATATCGGGAAAAGAGGAGAGAAAAACTAGAGAGGAGAGAGAAGACTAGAGAGATAATATAGGGAAAAGAGAAGGAGAGAAAAAGGAGGGAGGAGAGAGAAGAGGAGAGTAGAGAGATAATATAGGGAAAAGAGAAGGAGAGAAAAAGGAGGGAGGAGAGAGAAGAGGAGAGTAGAGAGATAATATAGGGAAAAGAGGAGAGAAAAGGGAGGGAGGAGGGAGAAGAGGAGAGTTGACACAGAGTTAATATCGGGAAAAGAGAAGGAGAGAAAAAGGAGAGAGGAGAGAGAAGTCTAGAGAGATAATATAGGGAAAAGAGAAGGAGAGAAAAAGGAGGGAGGAGAGAGAAGAGGAGAGTAGAGAGATAATATAGGGAAAAGAGAAGGAGAGAAAAAGGAGGGAGGAGAGAGAAGAGGAGAGTTGACACAGAGATAATATAGGGAAAAGAGGAGAGAAAAAGGAGGGAGGAGAGAGAAGAGGAGACTAGAGAGATAATATAGGGAAAAGAGGAGAGAAAAAGGAGGGAGGAGAGAGAAGAGGAGATTAGACAGAGAGGAGACTAGAGAGATAATAAAGGGAAAAGAGGAGAGAAAAAGGAGGGAGGAGAGAGAAGAGGAGATTAGACAGAGAGGAGACTAGAGAGATAATAAAGGGAAAAGAGGAGAGAAAAAGGAGGGAGGAGAGAGAAGAGGAGATTAGACAGAGAGGAGACTAGAGAGATAATAAAGGGAAAAGAGGAGAGAAAAAGGAGGGAGGAGAGAGAAGAGGAGATTAGACAGAGAGGAGACTAGAGAGATAATATAGGGAAAAGAGAAGGAGAGAAAAGGAGGGCGGAGAGAGAAGAGGAGAGTAGAGAGATAATATAGGGAAAAGAGAAGGAGAGAAAAAGGAGGGAGGAGAGAGAAGAGGAGAGTTGACACAGAGATAATATAGGGAAAAGAGGAGAGAAAAAGGAGGGAGGAGAGAGAAGAGGAGACTAGAGAGATAATATAGGGAAAAGAGGAGAGAAAAAGGAGGGAGGAGAGAGAAGAGGAGATTAGACAGAGAGGAGACTAGAGAGATAATAAAGGGAAAAGAGGAGAGAAAAAGGAGGGAGGAGAGAGAAGAGGAGATTAGACAGAGAGGAGACTAGAGAGATAATAAAGGGAAAAGAGGAGAGAAAAAGGAGGGAGGAGAGAGAAGAGGAGATTAGACAGAGAGGAGACTAGAGAGATAATAAAGGGAAAAGAGGAGAGAAAAAGGAGGGAGGAGAGAGAAGAGGAGATTAGACAGAGAGGAGACTAGAGAGATAATATAGGGAAAAGAGAAGGAGAGAAAAGGAGGGAGGAGAGAGAAGAGGAGAGTAGAGAGATAATATAGGGAAAAGAGAAGGAGAGAAAAAGGAGGGAGGAGAAAGAAGAGGAGAGTAGAGAGATAATATAGGGAAAAGAGAAGGAGAGAAAAAGGAGGGAGGAGAGAGAAGAGGAGAGTAGAGAGATAATATAGGGAAAAGAGAAGGAGAGAAAAAGGAGGGAGGAGAGAGAAGAGGAGAGTAGAGAGATAATATAGGGAAAAGAGAAGGAGAGAAAAAGGAGGGAGGAGAAAGAAAAGGTGTAGACATGAAAGACTGAAACAGGAGGAGGGAGGAAAGTGGGAAGTGGAGTGAAGCTGAGCCCGCCTCCAGGAACAGAGGTTTATGAATATTGATTAGTCAGTATTCCTGTGCTGATCGCAATGAATGACAGGAAGCTTCCAGCATTAATTCTCAATGCTGCTTAGCCTCCTTTCTCTTTACAGCGTGTTGCTGTTGGCTCTGATCTGGCTCTGTCTGGTCGTTGTCAAAACAGTATCTCTCTTGACATGCGCTCGTCCTCTTCTGGCTTCTGGTTGATGTCACTACCTCACCTTATGGAGCTTGAAGTTTCTCTAGTCTGAAGGAATGAGGGTTTAATGTTTTGAGAGTTTCTCTAGTCTGAAGGAATGAGGGTTTAATGTTTTGAGAGTTTCTTTAGTCTGAAGGAATGAGGGTTTAATGTTTTGAGAGTTTCTCTAGTCTGAAGGAATGAGGGTTTAATGTTTTGAGAGTTTCTTTAGTCTGAAGGAATGAGGGTTTAATGTTTTGAGAGTTTCTCTAGTCTGAAGGAATGAGGGTTTAATGTTTTGAGAGTTTCTTTAGTCTGAAGGAATGAGGGTTTAATGTTTTGAGAGTTTCTCTAGTCTGAAGGAATGAGGGTTTAATGTTTTGAGAGTTTTTTTAGTCTGAAGGAATGATGGTTTAATGTTTTGAGAGTTTCTTTAGTCTGAAGGAATGAGGGTTTAATGTTTTGAGAGTTTCTTTAGTCTGAAGGAATGAGGGTTTAATGTTTTGAGAGTTTCTCTAGTCTGAAGGAATGAGGGTTTAATGTTTTGAGAGTTTCTCTAGTCTGAAGGAATGAGGGTTTAATGTTTTGAGAGTTTCTTTAGTCTGAAGGAATGAGGGTTTAATGTTTTGAGAGTTTCTTTAGTCTGAAGGAATGATGGTTTAATGTTTTGAGAGTTTCTTTAGTCTGAAGGAATGAGGGTTTAATGTTTTGAGAGTTTCTTTAGTCTGAAGGAATGAGGGTTTAATGTTTTGAGAGTTTCTTTAGTCTGAAGGAATGAGGTTTAATGTTTTGAGAGTTTCTTTAGTCTGAAGGAAGGGAGGTTTAATGTTTTGAGAGTTTCTTTAGTCTGAAGGAATGAGGGTTTCATGTTTTGAGATTTTCTTTAGTCTGAAGGAATGAGGGTTTCATGTTTTGAGAGTTTCTTTAGTCTGAAGGAATGAGGGTTTCATGTTTTGAGAGTTTCTTTAGTCTGAAGGAATGAGGGTTTAATGTTTTGAGAGTTTCTTTAGTCTGAAGGAAGGGAGGTTTAATGTTTTGAGAGTTTCTTTAGTCTGAAGGAATGGGGTTTAATGTTTTGAGAGTTTCTTTAGTCTGAAGGAATGTGGGTTTAATGTTTTGAGAGTTTCTCTAGTCTGAAGGAATGAGGGTTTAATGTTTTGAGAGTTTCTCTAGTCTGAAGGAAGGGAGGTGTAATGTGTTGAGAGTTTCTCTAGTCTGAAGGAAGGGAGGTGTAATGTGTTGAGAGTTTCTCTAGTCTGAAGGAAGGGAGGTGTAATGTGTTGAGAGTTTCTCTAGTCTGAAGGAAGGGAGGTGTAATGTGTTGAGAGTTTCTCTAGTCTGAAGGAAGGGAGGTGTAATGTGTTGAGAGTTTCTCTAGTCTGAAGGAAGGGAGGTGTAATGTGTTGAGAGTTTCTCTAGTCTGAAGGAATGGAGGTGTAATGTGTTGAGAGTTTCTCTAGTCTGAAGGAAGGGAGGTGTAATGTGTTGAGAGTTTCTCTAGTCTGAAGGAAGGGAGGTGTAATGTGTTGAGAGTTTCTCTAGTCTGAAGGAAGGGAGGTGTAATGTGTTGAGAGTTTCTCTAGTCTGAAGGAAGGGAGGTGTAATGTGTTGAGAGTTTCTCTAGTCTGAAGGAAGGGAGGTGTAATGTGTTGAAAGCAAGGAGAGCAAGCGGCAGAGAGAGGGAGAAAGAAAGGAGGTGTAATGTGGAGAGAGAACAGAGAGGGAGAGAGAACAGAGAGGGAGAGAGAACAGAGAGGGAGAGAGAACAGAGGGAGAGAGAACAGAGGGAGAGAGAACAGAGAGGGAGAGAGAACAGAGAGGGAGAGAGAACAGAGAGGGAGAGAGAACAGAGAGGGAGAGAGAGAGACAGAGGGTGAGAGAACAGAGAGGGAGAGAGAAACAGAGAGGGAGAGAGAGAGAACAGAGAGGGTGAGAGAAACAGAGAGGGAGAGAGAGAGACAGAGAGAAAGAGAGAGAACTTGACTGAGACGGTTCGCTCCTCTGAGCTGAGTACAATGTGACTTGTTACAGAGCACTCCTCTCCTCTTGCTCCTCTCCTCTCGCTCCTCTCCTCCGAAGTCTCTTCCTTTTTTTATTTACAATGAGTCGATGAGGAAAGTAGGAGGAGAAAAGAGGATATGTTTTCTGTTTCGCTCAAGTGCCGACTGGGGGTCATCAGACGAAGGATCAAGGGTAGGGTATTGTTGTTGCAATGCAGCACTTTCCTCCAACTAACGCTGTACTCTGTGTGTGTGTGTGTGGCTGGGAGAAAGAGTGAGAGGGTCGGACTGGAGATTTGAATAAAGGGTTGGATGGTTTAAAAAGCATTCATCTTTGCCGTTTCTGTCCTGATCAAAGCTGAGAATCAATGCTCACTGACGTGATGTGGGCTTGTTGTGTTTTCACCTCCATCTTCTTCTGTTCTTGTGGAATTTTAGTCAATAGAACCGAATGTTGGGGTTCTGGAATGGTTAGAGTGTTAGGCAGAGCTCTGTTCTGAGAGCTATTGGGGTTCTGGAATGGTTAGACTGTTAGGCAGAGCTCTGTTCTGAGAGCTGTTGGGGTTCTAGAATGTTTAGAGTGTTAGGCAGAGCTCTGTTCTGAGAGCTGTTGGGGTTCTAGAATGGTTAGAGTGTTAGGCAGAGCTCTGTTCTGAGAGCTGTTGGGGTTCTAGAATGGTTAGAGTGTTAGGCAGAGCTCTATTCTGAGAGCTGTTGGGGTTCTAGAATGGTTAGAGTGTTAGGCAGAGCTCTGTTCTGAGAGCTGTTGGGGTTCTAGAATGGTTAGTGTTAGGCAGAGCTCTGTTCCGAGAGCTGTTGGGGTTCTAGAATGGTTAGAGTGTTAGGCAGAGCTCTGTTCTGAGAGCTGTTGGGGTTCTAGAATGGTTAGAGTGTTAGGCAGAGCTCTGTTCTGAGAGCTGTTGGGGTTCTAGAATGGTTAGAGTGTTAGGCAGAGCTCTATTCTGAGAGCTGTTGGGGTTCTAGAATGGTTAGAGTGTTAGGCAGAGCTCTGTTCTGAGAGCTGTTGGGGTTCTAGAATGGTTAGTGTTAGGCAGAGCTCTGTTCCGAGAGCTTGTTGGGGTTCTAGAATGGTTAGAGTGTTAGGCAGAGCTCTGTTCTGAGAGCTGTTGGGGTTCTAGAATGGTTAGAGTGTTAGGCAGAGCTCTGTTCTGAGAGCTGTTGGGGTTCTAGAATGGTTAGAGTGTTAGGCAGAGCTCTGTTCTGAGAGCTGTTGGGGTTCTAGAATGGTTAGAGTGTTAGGCAGAGCTCTGTTCTGAGAGCTGTTGGGGTTCTAGAATGGTTAGAGTGTTAGGCAGAGCTCTGTTCTGAGAGCTGTTTCACTATGATTCATGTTGGAATGTTATGTGAGATATTTTTGTACAGTACCGTAGAGATGTAGTTATGGAACAGAGCAGAGCTTTCGTGTGTGTGTGTGTGTGTGTGTGTGTGTGTGTGTGTGTGTGTGTGTGTGTGTGTGTGTGTGTGTGTGTGTGTGTGTGTGTGTGTGTGTGTGTGTGTGTGTGTGTGTGTGTGTGTGTGTGTGTGTGTGTGTGTGTGTGTGTGTGTGTGTGTGTGTGTGTGTGTGTGTTGAAATACCGAAGGTATGGGGAGGCCTGAGATATCTCCAGCTCATGGCTCCAGCTATGCATTTGGTAACTAGCTAAGTGGCTATTTTGTTAGATCAAGCTTCTTGGTTACAGCAGAGACAATGAATCCCCTCCTGAATCAAGATCCCTGCTGCCTAAATTTGTTTTGTTTGTAAAAAAAAAAATGTATGTATGTTTGGAAATAAATGACTCCCGTTGTGTGTACTACCAATATTACCATATACCCCGGTATAGTACAGGAACGGTATGACAATCTGGATACCGCCCAATCCTAATCTTTTGTACTGTTTACCTCAAAGGCGCTCACTGACTCAATTTTCCATTTAATATACAAGAAACCTATGTATTTATCATTTAATATAAATTTTTATCAAGAAACCAATTAATTTATTTATGCAGCAGTTTGATTTGCATGCAAATACAACCACCTTTTGTTTCCCCTGGAATTCAAATAATGTTTGTTTCTTGTTTTCTTGTTTTTTATTCTGAAAAGAATATCGTCTTACACTGTGTATATTTAATTTTCTTCCGAATGTTTGCCTACCAAGAGCTAGATAATAAGGCTGTGATTTAGAAGTGAATTGTTTTCGGCGGACATGATTAAACAGATTCATGAAGCTCTGAAGTTGAAGGTATGAGTGGCAACGCCTGCTCCCGCTCCCCCTCTCTGGCAGTCGAGGGCGCCAGGCCGCCCATCATTACGCACACCTGTCACCATCATTACACACACCTGTCACCATCATTACACACACCTGTCACCATCATTACACACACCTGTCACCATCATTACACACACCTGTCACCATCATTACACACACCTGTCCCCATCATTACACACACCTGTCACCATCATTACACACACCTGTCACCATCATTACGCACACCTGTCACCATCGGTACGCGCATCAGCGCTTCATTGGACTCACCTGGCCTCCTTACGTCAGCATTAACGTCGTTATGTTTCCCTTGTCCAGACGCTGTCCGTGTTTTATTTCATGTCTGATATGTATTAAATATTCACTCCCTGTACTTGCTTCTCGTCTCTCAGCGTCTGTCCTCATTGGATAGTTGGAGCATTTCACTTTGACAAATGGCTTGGTCTCATCAAGTCTGGCTGGATCTGAGGCATGTGACTAGATGATGAAATACAATGCTTGGTCTCATCAAGTCTGGCTGGATCTGAGGCATGTGACTAGATGATGAAATACAATGCTTGGTCTCATCAAGTCTGGCTGGATCTGAGGCATGTGACTAGATGATGAAATACAATGCTGACAGAATAGGGGGTCATTGTGTATGTAACTGTAGCATTTTAATGTGTTAATATTATTTTTAATTTTTTAATCTAGATATTATTTGCATTTCTCTTTATTTGAATGACACTTTGTATGTACTGTCATTGACTTCCCATTGAACTTCTAGTCTCTTCTGCTAGTCTCATCTTCTAGTCTCTTCTTCTAGTCTCTTCTTCTAGTCTCATCTTCTAGTCTCTTCTTCTAGTCTCTTCTTCTAGTCTCATCTTCTAGTCTCTTCTTCTAGTCTCTTCTTCTAGTCTCATCTTCTAGTCTCTTCTTCTAGTCTCTTCTTCTAGTCTCATCTTCTAGTCTCTTCTTCTAGTCTCTTCTTCTAGTCTCTTCTTCTAGTCTCATCTTCTAGTCTCTTCTTCTAGTCTCTTCTTCTAGTCTCATCTTCTAGTCTCTTCTTCTAGTCTCTTCTTCTAGTCTCATCTTCTAGTCTCTTCTTCTAGTCTCTTCTTCTAGTCTCTTCTTCTAGTCTCATCTTCTAGTCTCTTCTTCTAGTCTCTTCTTCTAGTCTCATCTTCTAGTCTCTTCTTCTAGTCTCATCTTCTAGTCTCTTCTTCTAGTCTCTTCTTCTAGTCTCTTCTTCTAGTCTCATCTTCTAGTCTCATCTTCTAGTCTCTTCTTCTAGTCTCATCTTCTAGTCTCTTCTTCTAGTCTCTTCTTCTAGTCTCATCTTCTAGTCTCTTCTTCTAGTCTCTTCTTCTAGTCTCATCTTCTAGTCTCTTCTTCTAGTCTCATCTTCTAGTCTCATCTTCTAGTCTCATCTTCTAGTCTCTTCTTCTAGTCTCATCTTCTAGTCTCTTCTTCAAGTCTCATCTTCTAGTCTCATCTTCTAGTCTCTTCTTCTAGTCTCTTCTTCTAGTCTCTTCTTCTAGTCTCATCTTCTAGTCTCTTCTTCTAGTCTCATCTTCTAGTCTCTTCTTCAAGTCTCATCTTCTAGTCTCATCTTCTAGTCTCTTCTTCTAGTCTCTTCTTCTAGTCTCTTCTTCTAGTCTCTTCTTCTAGTTTCTTCTTCTAGTCTCTTCTTCTAGTCTCATCTTCTAGTCTCATCTTCTAGTTTCTTCTTCTAGTCTCTTCTTCTAGTCTCTTCTTCTAGTCTCATCTTCTAGTCTCTTCTTTGACCCAAATACGAGGAAACTCTACGGCTAACGGCTTTACCAAAGGTTTAGAGTTGCCATAGTTATTGTTGATTTTAGTGAGAGAAAGTTTTGTGTTCTACTTTTGTAGGGGGAAAAAAGTATTTAGTCAGCCACCAATTGTGCAAGTTCTCCCACTTAAAAATATGAGAGAGGCCTGTAACTATGACAGACAAAATGAAAAATAAAATCCAGAAAATCACATTGTAGAATTTTTAATGAATTTATTTGCAAATTATGGTGGAAGATAAGTATAAGACCAGAATCCTATTCTCTATATAGTGCACTACTATAGACCAGAATCCTATTCTCTATATAGTGCACTACTTTAGACCAGAATCCTATTCTCTATATAGTACACTACTTTAGACCAGAATCCTATTCCCTATATAGTGCACTACTTTAGACCAGAACCCTATTCTCTATATAGTACACTACTTCAGACCAGAATCCTATTCTCTATATAGTACACTACTTCAGACCAGAATCCTATTCCCTATATAGTACACTACTTCAGACCAGAATCCTATTCTCTATATAGTACACTACTTCAGACCAGAATCCTATTCCCTATATAGTACACTACTTCAGACCAGAATCCTATTCTCTATATAGTGCACTACTTCAGACCAGAATCCTATTCTCTATATAGTGCACTACTTCAGACCAGAGCCCTATTCCCTATATAGTACACTACTTCAGACCAGAATCCTATTCTCTATATAGTGCACTACTTCAGACCAGAGCCCTATTCCCTATATAGTACACTACTTCAGACCAGAATCCTATTCTCTATATAGTGCACTACTTCAGACCAGAGCCCTATTCCCTATATAGTACACTACTTCAGACCAGAATCCTATTCTCTATATAGTGCACTACTTCAGACCAGAGCCCTATTCCCTATATAGTACACTACTTCAGACCAGAATCCTATTCTCTATATAGTACACTACTTCAGACCAGAATCCTATTCTCTATATAGTGCACTACTTCAGACCAGAATCCTATTCTCTATATAGTGCACTACTTCAGACCAGAGCCCTATTCCCTATATAGTACACTACTTCAGACCAGAATCCTATTCTCTATATAGTACACTACTTTAGACCAGAATCCTATTCTCTATATAGTACACTACTTCAGACCAGAACCCTATTCCCTATATAGTACACTACTTCAGACCAGAGCCCTATTCTCTATATAGTGCACTACTTCAGACCAGAGCCCTATTCCCTATATAGTACACTACTTCAGACCAGAGCCCTATTCTCTATATAGTGCACTACTTCAGACCAGAGCCCTATTCCCTATATAGTACACTACTTCAGACCAGAGCCCTATTCTCTATATAGTGCACTACTTCAGACCAGAGCCCTATTCCCTATATAGTACACTACTTCAGACCAGAGCCCTATTCCCTATATAGTACACTACTTTAGACCAGAGCCCTATGGAACCCTATTCCCTATATAGTACACTACTTTAGACCAGAATCCTATTCTCTATATAGTACACTACTTTAGACCAGAACCCTATTCCCTATATAGAGCACTACTTTAGACAGGAACCCTATTCCCTATATAGTGCACTACTTTAGACCAGAATCCTATTCTCTATATAGTACACTACTTTAGACCAGAGCCCTATTCCCTATATAGTGCACTACTTTAGACCAGAGCCCTATTCCCTATATAGTACACTACTTTAGACCAGAGCCCTATGGAACCCTATTCCCTATATAGTACACTACTTTAGACCAGAATCCTATTCTCTATATAGTACACTACTTTAGACCAGAACCCTATTCCCTATATAGAGCACTACTTTAGACCAGAACCCTATTCCCTATATAGTGCACTACTTTAGACCAGAGCCCTATTCTCTATATAGTACACTACTTTAGACCAGAACCCTATTCCCTATATAGAGCACTACTTTAGACCAGAACCCTATTCCCTATATAGTAGACCACTACTTTAGCACCAGACCAGAACCCTATTCTCTATATAGTATAGTAGACCAGAACTACTTTAGACCAGAACCCTATTCTCTATATAGTGCACTACTTTAGACCAGAACCCTATTCTCTATATAGTGCACTACTTTAGACCAGAACCCTATTCTCTATATAGTGCACTACTTTAGACCAGAACCCTATTCTCTATATAGTACACTACTTTAGACCAGAACCCTATTCCCTATATAGTGCACTACTTTAGACCAGAACCCTATTCTCTATATAGTACACTACTTTAGACCAGAACCCTATTCCCTATATAGAGCACTACTTTAGACAGGAACCCTATTCCCTATATAGTGCACTACTTTAGACCAGAATCCTATTCTCTATATAGTACACTACTTTAGACCAGAGCCCTATTCCCTATATAGTGCACTACTTTAGACCAGAGCCCTATTCCCTATATAGTACACTACTTTAGACCAGAGCCCTATGGAACCCTATTCCCTATATAGTACACTACTTTAGACCAGAATCCTATTCTCTATATAGTACACTACTTTAGACCAGAACCCTATTCCCTATATAGAGCACTACTTTAGACCAGAACCCTATTCCCTATATAGTGCACTACTTTAGACCAGAATCCTATTCTCTATATAGTACACTACTTTAGACCAGAACCCTATTCCCTATATAGAGCACTACTTTAGACCAGAACCCTATTCCCTATATAGTGCACTACTTTAGACCAGAACCCTATTCCCTATATAGTGCACTACTTTAGACCAGAATCCTATTCTCTATATAGTGCACTACTTTAGACCAGAACCCTATTCTCTATATAGTGCACTACTTTAGACCAGAATCCTATTCTCTATATAGTGCACTACTTTAGACCAGAACCCTATTCTCTATATAGTGCACTACTTTAGACCAGAACCCTATTCTCTATATAGTACACTACTTTAGACCAGAACCCTATTCCCTATATAGTGCACTACTTTAGACCAGAACCCTATTCTCTATATAGTACACTACTTTAGACCAGAACCCTATTCTCTATATAGTGCACTACTTTAGACCAGAACCCTATTCTCTATATAGAGCACTACTTTAGACCAGAACCCTATTCTCTATATAGTACACTACTTTAGACCAGAACCCTATTCCCTATATAGTGCACTACTTTAGACCAGAACCCTATTCTCTATATAGTGCACTACTTTAGACCAGAACCCTATTCTCTATATAGTGCACTACTTTAGACCAGAATCCTATTCCCTATATAGTGCACTACTTTAGACAAGAACCCTATTCCCTATATAGTGCACTACTTTAGACAAGAACCCTATTCTCTATATAGTGCACTACTTTAGACCAGAATCCTATTCTCTATATAGTGCACTACTTTAGACCAGAACCCTATTCTCTATATAGTACACTACTTTAGACCAGAACCCTATTCCCTATATAGTGCACTACTTTAGACCAGAACCCTATTCTCTATATAGTGCACTACTTTAGACCAGAACCCTATTCTCTATATAGAGCACTACTTTAGACCAGAACCCTATTCTCTATATAGTACACTACTTTAGACCAGAACCCTATTCCCTATATAGTGCACTACTTTAGACCAGAACCCTATTCTCTATATAGTGCACTACTTTAGACCAGAACCCTATTCTCTATATAGTGCACTACTTTAGACCAGAATCCTATTCCCTATATAGTGCACTACTTTAGACAAGAACCCTATTCCCTATATAGTGCACTACTTTAGACCAGAACCCTATTCTCTATATAGTGCACTACTTTAGACCAGAACCCTATTCCCTATATAGTGCACTACTTTAGACCAGAACCCTATTCCCTATATAGTGCACTACTTTAGACCAGAACCCTATTCTCTATATAGAGCACTACTTTAGACCAGAACCCTATTCTCTATATAGTACACTACTTTAGACCAGAACCCTATTCTCTATATAGTACACTACTTTAGACCAGAATCCTATTCTCTATATAGTACACTACTTTAGACCAGAATCCTATTCCCTATATAGTGCACTACTTTAGACCAGAATCCTATTCTCTATATAGTGCACTACTTTAGACCAGAACCCTATTCCCTATATAGTGCACTACTTTAGACCAGAATCCTATTCTCTATATAGTGCACTACTTTAGACCAGAATCCTATTCTCTATATAGTGCACTACTTTAGACCAGAACCCTATTCTCTATATAGTGCACTACTTTAGACCAGAATCCTATTCTCTATATAGTACACTACTTTAGACCAGAGCCCTATTCCCTATATAGTACACTACTTTAGACCAGAGCCCTATTCCCTATATAGTACACTACTTTAGACCAGAGCCCTATTCCCTATATAGTACACTACTTTAGACCAGAGCCCTATTCCCTATATAGTACACTACTTTAGACCAGAGCCCTATTCCCTATATAGTACACTACTTTAGACCAGAGCCCTATTCCCTATATAGAGCACTACTTTAGACCAGAACCCTATTCTCTATATAGTGCACTACTTTAGACCAGAATCCTATTCCCTATATAGAGCACTACTTCAGACCAGAACCCTATTCTCTATATAGTGCACTACTTTAGACCAGAATCCTATTCTCTATATAGTGCACTACTTTAGACCAGAATCCTATTCCCTATATAGAGCACTACTTCAGACCAGAACCCTATTCTCTATATAGTGCACTACTTTAGACCAGAATCCTATTCCCTATATAGAGCACTACTTCAGACCAGAACCCTATTCTCTATATAGTGCACTACTTTAGACCAGAATCCTATTCTCTATATAGTGCACTACTTTAGACCAGAATCCTATTCTCTATATAGTGCACTACTTTAGACCAGAACCCTATTCTCTATATAGTACACTACTTCAGACCAGAATCCTATTCTCTATATAGTGCACTACTTTAGACCAGAACCCTATTCCCTATATAGAGCACTACTTTAGACCAGAATCCTATTCTCTATATAGTACACTACTTCAGACCAGAATCCTATTCTCTATATAGTGCACTACTTTAGACCAGAACCCTATTCTCTATATAGTGCACTACTTTAGACCAGAATCCTATTCTCTATATAGTGCACTACTTTAGACCAGAATCCTATTCCCTATATAGAGCACTACTTCAGACCAGAACCCTATTCTCTATATAGTGCACTACTTTAGACCAGAATCCTATTCTCTATATAGTGCACTACTTTAGACCAGAATCCTATTCTCTATATAGTGCACTACTTTAGACCAGAACCCTATTCTCTATATAGTACACTACTTCAGACCAGAATCCTATTCTCTATATAGTGCACTACTTTAGACCAGAACCCTATTCCCTATATAGAGCACTACTTTAGACCAGAATCCTATTCTCTATATAGTACACTACTTCAGACCAGAATCCTATTCTCTATATAGTGCACTACTTTAGACCAGAACCCTATTCTCTATATAGTACACTACTTCAGACCAGAACCCTATTCTCTATATAGTACACTACTTCAGACCAGAACCCTATTCCCTATATAGAGCACTACTTTAGACCAGAACCCTATTCTCTATATAGTACACTACTTCAGACCAGAATCCTATTCTCTATATAGTACACTACTTCAGACCAGAATCCTATTCTCTATATAGTGCACTACTTTAGACCAGAATCCTATTCTCTATATAGTGCACTACTTTAGACCAGAACCCTATTCTCTATATAGTGCACTACTTTAGACCAGAAACCTATTCCCTATATAGTGCACTACTTTAGACCAGAACCCTATTCTCTATATAGTGCACTACTTTAGACCAGAACCCTATTCTCTATATAGTGCACTACTTTAGACCAGAACCCTATTCCCTATATAGTGCACTACTTTAGACCAGAACCCTATTCCCTATATAGTGCACTACTTTAGACAAGAACCCTATTCCCTATATAGTACACTACTTCAGACCAGAACCCTATTCCCTATATAGTGCAGTACTTTAGACCAGAACCCTATTCCCTATATAGTGCACTACTTTAGACCAGAAACCTATTCTCTATATAGAGCACTACTTTAGACCAGAACCCTATTCCCTATATAGTGCACTACTTTAGACCAGAACCCTATTCCCTATATAGTGCACTACTTTAGACCAGAACCCTATTCTCTATATAGTGCACTACTTTAGACCAGAACCCTATTCTCTATATAGTGCACTACTTTAGACCAGAATCCTATTCCCTATATAGTGCACTACTTTAGACAAGAACCCTATTCCCTATATAGTGCACTACTTTAGACCAGAACCCTATTCTCTATATAGTGCACTACTTTAGACCAGAACCCTATTCCCTATATAGTGCACTACTTTAGACCAGAACCCTATTCCCTATATAGTGCACTACTTTAGACCAGAACCCTATTCTCTATATAGAGCACTACTTTAGACCAGAACCCTATTCTCTATATAGTACACTACTTTAGACCAGAACCCTATTCTCTATATAGTACACTACTTTAGACCAGAATCCTATTCTCTATATAGTACACTACTTTAGACCAGAATCCTATTCCCTATATAGTGCACTACTTTAGACCAGAATCCTATTCTCTATATAGTGCACTACTTTAGACCAGAACCCTATTCCCTATATAGTGCACTACTTTAGACCAGAATCCTATTCTCTATATAGTGCACTACTTTAGACCAGAATCCTATTCTCTATATAGTGCACTACTTTAGACCAGAACCCTATTCTCTATATAGTGCACTACTTTAGACCAGAATCCTATTCTCTATATAGTACACTACTTTAGACCAGAGCCCTATTCCCTATATAGTACACTACTTTAGACCAGAGCCCTATTCCCTATATAGTACACTACTTTAGACCAGAGCCCTATTCCCTATATAGTACACTACTTTAGACCAGAGCCCTATTCCCTATATAGTACACTACTTTAGACCAGAGCCCTATTCCCTATATAGTACACTACTTTAGACCAGAGCCCTATTCCCTATATAGAGCACTACTTTAGACCAGAACCCTATTCTCTATATAGTGCACTACTTTAGACCAGAATCCTATTCCCTATATAGAGCACTACTTCAGACCAGAACCCTATTCTCTATATAGTGCACTACTTTAGACCAGAATCCTATTCTCTATATAGTGCACTACTTTAGACCAGAATCCTATTCCCTATATAGAGCACTACTTCAGACCAGAACCCTATTCTCTATATAGTGCACTACTTTAGACCAGAATCCTATTCCCTATATAGAGCACTACTTCAGACCAGAACCCTATTCTCTATATAGTGCACTACTTTAGACCAGAATCCTATTCTCTATATAGTGCACTACTTTAGACCAGAATCCTATTCTCTATATAGTGCACTACTTTAGACCAGAACCCTATTCTCTATATAGTACACTACTTCAGACCAGAATCCTATTCTCTATATAGTGCACTACTTTAGACCAGAACCCTATTCCCTATATAGAGCACTACTTTAGACCAGAATCCTATTCTCTATATAGTACACTACTTCAGACCAGAATCCTATTCTCTATATAGTGCACTACTTTAGACCAGAACCCTATTCTCTATATAGTGCACTACTTTAGACCAGAATCCTATTCTCTATATAGTGCACTACTTTAGACCAGAATCCTATTCCCTATATAGAGCACTACTTCAGACCAGAACCCTATTCTCTATATAGTGCACTACTTTAGACCAGAATCCTATTCTCTATATAGTGCACTACTTTAGACCAGAATCCTATTCTCTATATAGTGCACTACTTTAGACCAGAACCCTATTCTCTATATAGTACACTACTTCAGACCAGAATCCTATTCTCTATATAGTGCACTACTTTAGACCAGAACCCTATTCCCTATATAGAGCACTACTTTAGACCAGAATCCTATTCTCTATATAGTACACTACTTCAGACCAGAATCCTATTCTCTATATAGTGCACTACTTTAGACCAGAACCCTATTCTCTATATAGTACACTACTTCAGACCAGAACCCTATTCTCTATATAGTACACTACTTCAGACCAGAACCCTATTCCCTATATAGAGCACTACTTTAGACCAGAACCCTATTCTCTATATAGTACACTACTTCAGACCAGAATCCTATTCTCTATATAGTACACTACTTCAGACCAGAATCCTATTCTCTATATAGTGCACTACTTTAGACCAGAATCCTATTCTCTATATAGTGCACTACTTTAGACCAGAACCCTATTCTCTATATAGTGCACTACTTTAGACCAGAAACCTATTCCCTATATAGTGCACTACTTTAGACCAGAACCCTATTCTCTATATAGTGCACTACTTTAGACCAGAACCCTATTCTCTATATAGTGCACTACTTTAGACCAGAACCCTATTCCCTATATAGTGCACTACTTTAGACCAGAACCCTATTCCCTATATAGTGCACTACTTTAGACAAGAACCCTATTCCCTATATAGTACACTACTTCAGACCAGAACCCTATTCCCTATATAGTGCAGTACTTTAGACCAGAACCCTATTCCCTATATAGTGCACTACTTTAGACCAGAAACCTATTCCCTATATAGTGCACTACTTTAGACCAGAACCCTAGTAGGATGCCAGTTGTGACACAGACCTGGAGATGAAGGGAAGGGCTTTCACGACAGGAAATACTTCAGTAAGGCTTGACATCATAACCTGAAACCTCCCGTGGTGGATACTTTGCTTAATAAGGTCTTTTGAATATCACCATGGCGCCCTGCCGTACTTACCAAATTATTCATTGCTACTCGCACGCTTATCCGTCATCTGTCCCATGACATTTAAATGTTGGATGTGTAAACTTTAATTTTAATGAGACATCACTTTGAATGGTTTTACAGACTGAATGTACATGGTGAAATGGAAGTCCTTGGAATGGAGACACATTTGATTCATATTCAACTTCATAATTATATGAACGATTAATGGCGATATTCAAGACAAAATTTGACGTGACGAATTAGCAACTAAACTTCCACAGTGTACTGAAGTATGTACCTTATACAAGCACTTATTTTGTATCCTTAATTTTTATTTACATTTTTTACCTACATTCTTATTTTCAATGATGGCCTGGGAACTGTGGGTTAACTGCCTGTTCAGGGGCAGAATGACAGATTTGTACCTTGTCAGCTTGGGGGTTTGAACTCGCAACCTTCCGGTTACTAGTCCAACGCTCTAACCACTAGGCTACGCTGCCGCGTGTGTTTGTTTTCAGAGCCAGTTCTGTAGTATGACATTTCAATGATATAATAATATAATAATAATATATGCCATTTAGCAGACGCTTTTATCCAAAGCGACTTACAGTCATGTGTGCATACATTCTACGTATGGGTGGTCCCGGGAATCGAACCCACTACCCATAGAAGCTCAACGTCAACATAGACCAGATCTATGTTGGGTTGATTATAGAATCTCCATGTGAAAGCAATAATCAGTGTAACAGGGTAGAGTTGTTGAACACACCTTTGTTAGCAGTGAACCCCCACATTACATTAGGTAGAGTTGTGGAACACACCTTTGTTAGCAGTGAACCCCCACATTACATTAGATAGAGTTGTGGAACACACCTTTGTTAGAAGTGAACCCCCACATTACATTAGATAGAGTTGTTGAACACACCTTTGTTAGCAGTGAACCCCCACATTACATTAGATAGAGTTGTTGAACACACCTTTGTAAGCAGTGAACCCCCACATTACATTAGATAGAGTTGTTGAACACACCTTTGTTAGCAGTGAACCCCCACATTAAATTAGATAGAGTTGTTGAACACACCTTTGTTAGCAGTGAACCCCCACATTACATTAGATAGAGTTGTTGAACACACCTTTGTTAGCAGTGAACCCCCACATTACATTTGGCGTAGTCGGCAGGATTAGATATTCATATGTAACATTTAATCCTGTTTACATCAGCAATAAGTGTATCGGCTCTATTAGTCTACAGGATATGTGTGTATAACCCCAGCATGACTTAGACCAGGGGTGGGCAACTCCAGTCCTCGGGGACCTGATTGGTGTCACAGTTTCCCCCCCCCCCAGCCCCAGCTAACACACCTGACTCCAATAATCACCTCATCATGATCTTTAGTTTAGAATGCACTTTTATTTCACCTTTATTTAACCAGGTAGTCTAGTTGAGAACAAGTTCTCGTTTGCAACTACGACCTGGCCAAGATAAAGCATAGCAGTGTGACACAGATAACAACACAGAGTTACACATGGAGTAAACAATAAACAAGCCAATAACACAATAAACAAGTCAATGACACAGTAGACAAAAGAAAGTCTATTTACATCACATCATGTGCAAAAGGCATGAGGAGGTAGGCAATAAATAGGCCATAGGAGTGAATAAGTACAATTTAGCAGATTAACACTGGAGTGATAAATGAGCAGATGATGATGTGCAAGTAGAGATATTGGTGTGAAAAAGAGCAGAAAAGTAAATAAAATATAAACAGTATGGGGATGAGGTAGGTGAAAATGGGTGGGCTATTTACCAATAGACTATGTACAGCTGCAGCGATCGGTTAGCTGCTCAGATGGCAGATGTTTAAAGTTGGTGAGGGAGATAAAAGTCTACAACGTCAGAGATTTTTGCAATTCGTTCCAGTCACTGGCAGCAGAGAACTGGAAGGAAAGGCGGCCAAATGAGGTGTTGGCTTTAGGGATGATCAGTGAGATACACCTGCTGGAGCGCGTGCTACGGGTGGGTGTTGCCATCGTGACCAGTGAACTGAGATAAGGCAGAGCTTTACCTAGCATGGCCTTGTAGATGACCTGGAGCCAGTGCGTCTGGCGACGAATATGTAGCGAGGGCCAGCTTACCTGAGCATACAGGTCGCAGTGGTGGGTGGTATAAGGTGATTTGGTAACAAAACTGATGGCACTGTGATAGACTGCATCCAGTTTGCTGAGTAGAGTGTTGGAAGCTATTTTGTAGATGACATTGCGAAAAAAAAAGCCGGTTCTAGATTTGATTTTGGATTGGAGATGTTTAATATGAGTCTGGCAGGAGAGTTTACAGTCTAGCCGGACACCTAGGTATTTATAGTTGTCCACATACTCTAGGTCGGAACCGTCCAGTGTGGTGATGCTAGTCGGGTGGGCGGGTGCGGCAGCGATTGGTGGAAGAGTATGCATTTAGTTTTACTTGCGTTTAAGAGCAATTGGAGGCCACAGAAGGAGTGTTGTATGACATTGAAGCTGGTTTGGAGGTTAGTTAGCACAGTGTTCAAAGAAGGGCCAACTGTATATAGAATGGTGTCGTCTGCGTAGAGGTGGATCAGGAAATCACCCGCAGCAAGAGCGACATCATTGATATATACAGAGAAAAGAGTCGGCCCGAGAATTGAACCCTGTGGTACCCCCATAGAGACTGCCAGAGGTCCAGACAACATGCCCTCCGATTTGACACACTGAACTCTTACGTATCTGCAAAGTAGTTGGTGAACCAGGCGAGGCAGTCATTAGAAAAACCAAGGCTATTGAGTCTGCCGATAAGAATATGGTGATTCATTTGATTAATTACATTTACATTTAAGTCATTTAGCAGACGCTCTTATCCAGAGCGACTTCAGCTGTGTTTGCTAGGGATGGAGAAACAGTGTGATACCAATCAGAACCTGGAGGACTGGAGTAGACCATGTTAAAACAGTATGGTGCTGACCCAATACCCGCAGCCCATTTGTAAAGTTGTTACACAACCACACATGACTATCACAGAGTAGATTTCAAGAACTACCGAAACTATGATACAAAGTGACCCGCTATTTGATTTGATGTGAATTTATTAGGATCCCTATAAGCTGACGCCAAACAGCGACAGCAAGTCTTACTGGGGTCAGACACATAACCAAAAAGACATTAGGCAAAATATTTCACATACATTTAAAAACATGAACATGTAGTGTGTGTGCATCTATCAGTTACACATACAGTGGGGCAAAAAAGTATTTAGTCAGCCACCAATTGTGCAAGTTCTCCCACTTAAAAAGATGAGAGAGGCCTGTAATTTTCATCATAGGTTCACTTCAACTATGACAGACAGAATGAGGAAAAAAAAGCCAGAAAATCACATTGTAGGATTTTTAATGAATTTATTTGCAAATTATGGTGGAAAATAAGTATTGCGACGACAGATTTTCATGTGAATATTCTAAAATCCGCAAATAGTCGCATTTTCCCCATCATAATTTTGTTTCCATTAAAGGTTAAATAAAAGGTCTGTTTTGCTTTTGAGGGTATTAAATAAAAGCACATAAAAATACCTTTTGAGGTTAAATAAAAGTATTAAATAAAAGTATTAAATAAAAGTCTGTGTGGTGCACATAAAAATACCTTTTGAGGTTAAATAAAAGTATTAAATAAAGGTTTGAATGGGTTTCCATCACATTTTCAACTCTAGTTCTACTGATGGTTGCTTTACATACATTTAAAAACATGAACATGTAGTGTGTGTGTGTGTGTGTGTGTGTGTGTGTGTGTGTGTGTGTGTGTGTGTGTGTGTGTGTGTGTGTGTGTGTGTGTGTGTGTGTGTGTGTGTGTGTGTGTGTGTGTGTGTGTGTGTGTGTGTGTGTGTGTGTGTGTGTGCGCGCATTTATCAGTTACATGCATACATGTCAGTACATACACACGACAAAGTAGGTCATCTGCACAGAATGTTGTGATTTGTTGAAGGAAATATCTCCCACACGTCTTGTGTTACATAAGATCTGTATTTTTAATGTGGAGGAACAAACATGAAAAAGACTTTTTTTCTCAACATATTTCTCTTTAATGAACTGTATGCTCAGTGGAACTACTCTATGCTACTGCTACTCTATGTGTATAGCTTAATGTATTGCTTGCTTCACAGTAGCAGTGCTGTCTTTGATATAAGAATGCTGAGGGCTTATAGAGCTCTCCTCTCAAGTTTGTGGGATTAAAGATAGTTATTCTCCAAGATCTATGACTTGTAGAAGTTATTAGTGGTTGGAGGAATCACATAACATCGTCACGTAACATTGTCTCCGAGTTCCTCATGGTGTTTCTGCTTCTTGTGTTTTTGTATTACTTCCTGTGGGGACTCTTCCTGTGTCACCTGTGAGTTACCTGTGCATCATGTATTACTTCCTGTGGGGACTCTTCCTGTCTCACCTGTGAGTTACCTGTGCATCATGTATTACTTCCTGTGGGGACTCTTCCTGTGTCACCTGTGAGTTAACTGCGCACCTCATTTTCTTTTTGTAACCTATTGCATCTCTTCTTCTTCTTCTTCTTCTTCTTCTTCTTTTAGATTCACAGTACAATTCCACTGCAGGCCATTAGGTGTATACAGTAGTTGCCATTAGGTGTATACAGTAGTTGCCATTAGGTGTATACAGTAGTTAGACAATCACAATGACATGACAAATAAGAATTTGTTCTTAACTGACTTGCCTGGTTAAATAAAACATTTTATATTGTGTACTGTCTTTGTGTGCATTGCCAAAGCAGAGCAAACCCACAGGACTGAATACAGGATTTTTGCATTTAAATTGCACATTTACTGGAGGTGAAACTATAATAATGTTTTATAATAATAATAACACATTTACTACTGAAACTATTATAATGTGTTTCCTTTAGGCTAAAGTGCTAACAGTTTGTCTGTTTGTCAGAATACATGTATTTAGTTTAGGATTTTGTGGTATTATGTTATACCAATTACTTTTTGAATAATACCGTTAGAATGTGTCTCTGGATGGCTATAGTTCTAACCTCTCTCTCTCCCTGAATACCCCTTTCTATTTATGTAAAACATATATATATATATATGGATGGCTATAGTTCTAACCTCTCTCTCTCCCTGAATACCCCTTTCTATTTATGTAAAACATATATATATATATATACCCCTTTCTATTTATGTAAAACATATATATATATGGATGGCTATAGTTCTAACCTCTCTCTCTCCCTGAATACCCCTTTCTATTTATGTAAAACATATATATATATGGATGGCTATAGTTCTAACCTCTCTCTCTCCCTGAATACCCCTTTCTATTTATGTAAAACATATATATATATGGATGGCTATAGTTCTAACCTCTCTCTCTCCCTGAATACCCCTTTCTATTTATGTAAAACATATATATATATGGATGGCTATAGTTCTAACTCTCTCTCTCCCTGAATACCCCTTTCTATTTATGTAAAACATATATATATATATATGGATGGCTATAGTTCTAACCTCTCTCTCTCCCTGAATACCCCTTTCTATTTATGTAAAACATATATATATATATATGGATGGCTATAGTTCTAACCTCTCTCTCTCCCTGAATACCCCTTTCTATTTATGTAAAACATATATATATATGGATGGCTATAGTTCTAACCTCTCTCTCTCCCTGAATACCCCTTTCTATTTATGTAAAACATATATATATATATATGGATGGCTATAGTTCTAACCTCTCTCTCTCCCTGAATACCCCTTTCTATTTATGTAAAACATATATATATATATGGATGGCTATAGTTCTAACCTCTCTCTCTCCCTGAATACCCCTTTCTATTTATGTAAAACATATATATATATATGGATGGCTATAGTTCTAACCTCTCTCTCTCTCTGAATACCCCTTTCTATTTATGTAAAACATATATATATATATGGATGGCTATAGTTCTAACCTCTCTCTCTCCCTGAATACCCCTTTCTATTTATGTAAAACATATATATATATATGGATGGCTATAGTTCTAACCTCTCTCTCTCTCTGAATACCCCTTTCTATTTATGTAAAACATATATATATATATATATGGATGGCTATAGTTCTAACCTCTCTCTCTCCCTGAATACCCCTTTCTATTTATGTAAAACATATATATATTACATTTTACATTTAAGTCATTTAGCAGACGCTCTTATCCAGAGCGACTTACAAATTGGTGCATTCACCTTATGACATCCAGTGGGACAGTCACTTAACAATAGTGCATCTAAAACTTAGGGGGGTGAGAGGGATTATTTATCCTATCCTAGGTATTCCTTAAAGAGGTGGGGTTTCAGGTGTCTCCGGAAGGTGGTGATTGACTCCGCTGTCCTGGCGTCGTGAGGGAGTTTGTTCCACCATTGGGGGGCCAGGGCAGCGAACAGTTTTGACTGGGCTGAGCGGGAGCTGTACTTCCTAAGTGGTAGGGAGGCGAGCAGGCCAGAGGTGGATGAACGCAGTGCCCTTGTTTGGGTGTAGGGCCTGATCAGAGCCTGGAGGTACTGAGGTGCCGTTCCCCTCGCAGCTCCGTAGGCAAGCACCATGGTCTTGTAGCGGATGCGAGCTTCAACTGGAAGCCAGTGGAGAGAACGGAGGAGCGGGGTGACGTGAGAGAACTTGGGAAGGTTGAACACCAGACGGGCTGCGGCGTTCTGGATGAGTTGAAGGGGTTTAATGGCACAGGCAGGGAGCCCAGCCAACAGCGAGTTGCAGTAATCCAGACGGGAGATGACAAGTGCCTGGATTAGGACCTGCGCCGCTTCCTGTGTGAGGCAGGGTCGTACTCTGCGGATGTTGTAGAGCATGAACCTACAGGAACGGGCCACCGCCTTGATGTTGGTTGAGAACGACAGGGTGTTGTCCAGGATCACGCCAAGGTTCTTGGCGCTCTGGGAGGAGGACACAATGGAGTTGTCAACCGTGATGGCGAGATCATGGAACGGGCAGTCCTTCCCCGGGAGGAAGAGCAGCTCCGTCTTGCCGAGGTTCAGCTTGAGGTGGTGATCCGTCATCCACACTGATATGTCTGCCAGACATGCAGAGATGCGATTCGCCACCTGGTCATCAGAAGGGGGAAAGGAGAAGATTAATTGTGTGTCGTCTGCATAGCAATGATAAGAGAGACCATGTGAGGTTATGACAGAGCCAAGTGACTTGGTGTATAGCGAGAATAGGAGAGGGCCAAGAACAGAGCCCTGGGGACACCAGTGGTGAGAGCGCGTGGTGAGGAGACAGATTCTCGCCACGCCACCTGGTAGGAGCGACCTGTCAGGTAGGACGCAATCCAAGCGTGGGCCGCGCCGGAGATGCCCAACTCGGAGAGGGTGGAGAGGAGGATCTGATGGTTCACAGTATCGAAGGCAGCCGATAGATCTAGAAGGATGAGAGCAGAGGAGAGAGAGTTAGCTTTAGCAGTGCGGAGCGCCTCCGTGATACAGAGGAGAGCAGTCTCAGTTGAATGACTAGTCTTGAAACCTGACTGATTTGGATCAAGAAGGTCATTCAGAGAGAGATAGCGGGAGAGCTGGCCAAGGACGGCACGTTCAAGAGTTTTGGAGAGAAAAGAAAGAAGGGATACTGGTCTGTAATTGTTGACATCGGAGGGATCGAGTGTAGGTTTTTTCAGAAGGGGTGCAACTCTCGCTCTCTTGAAGACGGAAGGGACGTAGCCAGCGGTCAGGGATGAGTTGATGAGCGAGGTGAGGTAAGGGAGAAGGTCTCCGGAAATGGTCTGGAGAAGAGAGGAGGGGATAGGGTCAAGCGGGCAGGTTGTTGGGCGGCCGGCCGTCACAAGACGCGAGATTTCATCTGGAGAGAGAGGGGAGAAAGAGGTCAGAGCACAGGGTAGGGCAGTGTGAGCAGAACCAGCGGTGTCGTTTGACTTAGCAAACGAGGATCGGATGTCGTCGACCTTCTTTTCAAAATGGTTGACGAAGTCATCTGCAGAGAGGGAGGAGGGGGAGGGGGTGGAGGATTCAGGAGGGAGGAGAAGGTGGCAAAGAGCTTCCTAGGGTTAGAGGCAGATGCTTGGAATTTAGCGTGGTAGAAAGTGGCTTTAGCAGCAGAGACAGAGGAGGAAAATGTAGAGAGGAGGGAGTGAAAGGATGCCAGGTCCGCAGGGAGGCGAGTTTTCCTCCATTTCCGCTCGGCTGCCCGGAGCCCTGTTCTGTGAGCTCGCAATGAGTCATCGAGCCACGGAGCGGGAGGGAGGACCGAGCCGGCCTGGAGGATAGGGGACATAGAGAGTCAAGGGATGCAGAGAGGGAAGAGAAGAGGGTTGAGGAGGCAGAATCAGGAGATAGGTGGGAGAAGGTTTGAGCGGAGGGAAGAGATGATAGGATGGAAGAGGAGAGAGTAGCGGGGGAGAGAGAGCGAAGGTTGGGACGGCGCGATACCATCCGAGTAGGGGCAGTGTGGGAGGTGTTGGATGAGAGCGAGAGGGAAAAGGATACAAGGCAGTGGTCGGAGACTTGGAGGGGAGTTGCAATGAGGTTAGTGGAAGAACAGCATCTAGTAAAGATGAGGTCGAGCGTATTGCCTGCCTTGTGAGTAGGGGGAAGGTGAGAGGGTGAGGTCAAAAGAGGAGAGGAGTGGAAAGAAGGAGGCAGAGAGGAAAGAGTCAAAGGTAGACGTGGGGGAGGTTAAAGTCGCCCAGAACTGTGAGAGGTGAGCCGTCCTCAGGAAAGGAGCTTATCAAGGCATCAAGCTCATTGATGAACTCTCCGAGGGAACCTGGAGGGCGATAAATGATAAGGATGTTAAGCTTGAAAGGGCTAGTAACTGTGACAGCATGGAATTCAAAGGAGGCGATAGACAGATGGGTAAGGGGAGAAAGAGAGAATGACCACTTGGGAGAGATGAGGATCCCGGTGCCACCACCCCGCTGACCAGACGCTCTCGGGGTGTGCGAGAACACGTGGGCGGACGAAGAGAGAGCAGAAGGAGTAGCAGTGTTGTCTGTGGTG